>NC_048300.1:77763717-78042689 GCF_013100865.1 Trachemys scripta elegans
GCACCTTAAAGACTAACAGATTTATTTGGGCATAAGCTTTCGTGAGTAAAAACCTCACTTCTTCGGATGCATAGAGTAGAAGTGAGGTTTTTACTCACGAAAGCTTATGCCCAAATAAATCTGTTAGTCTTTAAGGTGCCACCAGACTCTTTGTTGTTTTTGTAGATACAGACTAACACGGCTACCCCCTGATACTTGTCCAAAAAAAGAAATTCCTGAAGGGGAGAAAGGGAGGAGTCTTGTACAGCTGACGGCAAACCTCTGCAGACTAACTGGGATATTCAGTTGGCAGATGGACTAACACTTCCTGGGTTCGTGCCAGCAAGTCAGATTAAATTTAAAGATGAAGCACCCACTGCCTGGGAAAGAAAGCCAGTAGTCCACTGATTAGGAGCACTTCCTGGCAGCTGTTCATGTACTAGCTCATTCTTTCTGCAAACCCATCAAAGATGGGGAGCATTGGTGACTCTGTGTAGGAAATATGACCACAGGGGGCTACATACTGTTACAAGGATCAGTTTTGTGCGGGTGGCTGAATGCAAAATGTATGAATTGTAAAGGAAGAATGGAACTCATAGCTTGCAAGAATTACTCTGCCAGACCAGAATGATGGGCCATTTAGTCGAATATCCTGTCTCCGATAGTGGCAAGTGTTGGATGTTTGAAATGAAGGTACAAATCTCTCTCCAATCTACCTAACTGCAGTATTATTCCAGAGGGAAATTTTTTTGCCTGACTCCAGCTGGTGATTAATTTATGGTCTGAAGCATGATTTCTCTCCCTTGTGACTTTAGCTGTGCTACAGATCTATATTAGAATGCCTTTCTACTGAACGTATAGGGCCAAATTAATCTGAGGGGTAACTATAGTGATGCTAATGGCATTTATACTAGAGATGAATTTGGAAAAGTATGCTACTAAATATCTTTAAATTCGCTCACTCTCTTCCCCCACCCCATAACCTTTCCTACAAAAATAGTATGAGCCAGAGGGTTTGTTCCCCTCCTGCATTTTTCTTAAAATGAAATGAAAACCCCAGCCTCAATGAAATATTGAGGTACATTCTCTGATTAGAAACCCACCAACCAATACAAATATATGAAGCCTAAGTATGTTCAGTAAAATAAGTATTTTCCCAGCAGCAAATTCCATCGTATTATATCCAAATGGCCCATCTAATTTATGATGGCAATTCCATGGTCATTCCTCCTAATCTCCCATTATATATAATTTGCTTCTCTCTTTTAAGCATATGGTATACATTTTTATTGCATGCATGGGAAAGAGACACAAACTCAGACACTGAACTGGTGCCAACTCAACATCTTGACTTGCCCCTTGAACATAAGCTTATATAAAAGTTAATCAGTTTTTAGGCTGATTGTACAACATGTGCAGTTGTGATTAGAGTCTGTATTTAAGACTTGGCTGCCAAAAAGACTTCAGCACTGACAGGCTTAAAAACTATTTCCAAGTAAGATTCAAATAAACCTGGGATTGGCAAGCAGATCTGTACAATTTATATACAGACACAAGCAAATACATCTCCCCGCCCCCCTATGCCTCCATAGTATCGTTCCAGTGCGCAGCATACACGTTCACCATTTGCAATATAAATACCACCTCCTTCTCAGGGCTGGAAAGTAAAAGATCTGGACAAAAGTGATTCTACAAACTTGACAAAATGCATCAACAGCAAATAAAAATGAGGCCATTGCTGGGAGAAAGGTGCCCAAGGGTGAAGCTTGAATCGGGGTCTCTTCATTGTCAGCAAAGGTCCTGGTGTTTCCTGATTTGTGCTGCAGCACTGGTCAGGCTGTTTGCATTCTGGGCGATTTGGATAAAACAAGAACCAAAACAAGTCTTCACTCAACACCCAAACTTAACTTTGTCTGACTGTTTGTACCTGTTTGTTTACCTGTACAATAGTTCCTGCCTTGCTGAAGCCTGAGAACCTGATCTGAGGGGCGTGCAGTTAGATTTCCAGCTTTAAGAAGGTTAAATAAAACTCTTATCTGCCTGCTTATCCAAGGCAAGCCTGGATCTGGGGCTTGGGAGATAGATCCTTTCACTGCTGGGTCATCAATTCAATCTGACCTGCATACGTAGAGTGACTTCTTCATTACCAGCCGCTTGCTGTTCAGTGGCCTATATGAAATGAATGTGATCATCTCAGTTTACTTGCTAGGGGGCCAGTGTTTGTCCAGGTCAGAAGAGCCACCAGGGCTAGATCCCAGATATGGGTAAGCATTCACTAATGGGGTGTGTAACCAGGTCTAATCCAGTCCAGTGTGGTACCCTGCTACTGCCTCAGTTTCTCCTTCTGGGGCTTCTCCAAAACTGCCCACAGCCATTGCAACTCAATGAATACCCTTTCTTGGGGTCTGGTTTATTAAAACATCATCATAGTTCAAATGCCAATTTAAATCACAACAAGTCTGTCCTCCACATCAGTCTCTTCAGTCCCTAGCTGGGCTTAACATTTCTTTCCAAAAGCCACATCCTGCTGCCTGGAGTTTCTGCAGGTCTCTTACTCTTAAGGCTGTTGCTCCTCACTCCACTGCAGGTAGCTCCAGCCAGACCTTGCCCTGTGGCTGGCATGGAGAAAGCTCGCTCCTGCCAGGCCTTTTCATCTGGCTGGTGTGGAGAGCTCCTTTCCTGGTCCTCACTGGCCTTGGATCCCCTATGGAATCCCTGCAGGTTTCTCTCCCCAGTTATCCTTGTATCAGGGACCCCAGGCTCCAGCCAACGTTTATTCTTCCAGGTCACTCTTAGCCAAGCTCACTCTTGACTTCTCTGAAGATACCTCCCCTGGTCTTTCTCTCTCTGGTGGAGCAGGCACTGGTTTATAGTTAAGGCTACGATTTAGTCACAGAGGTCGTGGAAGTCACAGAATCTGTGACTTCCAGTGACCTCTGTGACTTCAGCTTGTGATGGTTGGGAGCTGCGGGGTACCCCCGCTGCCTCTGGTGCCCCCGGAGCTCCTGGTTGCCACAGGCGGCAGGGCTACCCAGGGCTGTGGGCAGCAGGGGAAACCTGCAGCTCCAGCTCCCGGATACTGTGGACCCCTGCAGGTGGTGGGGGCACCCCACAACTCCTGGCCACTGTGGCCCCCAGAGCTGCAGACGGCGAGGGTACCCTGCAGCTCCCAGCTCTGTGGGCAGCAGGGGCATCCCACAGCTCCTGGCCCCCATAGGTGGTGGAGGTACTCCTGGAGCTGCAGGCAGGAGAGGTACCCCGCAGCCCCCAGCTGCTGCAGGCAGCAGGGGACCCTGGAGATCTGACATCCAACCCACGGTGGGGTCCCCCAGAGCTCATAGTCGCTGCACAGCTGCTCCGCTGTAGGCGGTGTGGGAACCCCATTTTGACACGAATATTTTTAGTAAAAGTCTCAGACAGGTCATGGCTTCCCTGAATTTTTCTTTATTGCCCGTGACCTGTCCATAACTTTTACTAAAAATATCCATGACAAAATCTTAGCCTTACTTATAGCCCAATAGGCTACCATCATGTGATGCCTGATCACCTGATCCAACCATCAGCCCAAACATAATCCCAACTATACATATAAAATGATGGGGTCTAAATTGGCTATTACCCCTCAAGAAAGATCTTGGAGTCATTGTGGAGAGTTGTCTGAAAACATCCACTCAATGTGCAGCGGCAGTCAAAAAAGCGAACAGAATGTTGGGCATTATTAAGAAAGGGATAGATAAGACAGAAAATATATTACTTCTATATAAACCCATGATATGCCCACATCTTGAATATTGCATGGAGAGGTGGTTGCCCCATCTCAAAAAAGATATATTGGAATTGGAAAAGATTCAGAAAAGGGCAACAAAAATGGTTAGGAGTATGGAACGGCTTCTGTCTGAGGAGGGATTAATAAGACTGTCTTTTCAGCTTGGAAAAGAGACAACTAAGTGGGGATATGACTGAGATTCTATAAAATCATGACTTGTGTGGAGAAAGTAGATAAGGAAGTGTTATTTACTCCTTCTTATAACACAAGAACTAGGGATCACCAAATGAAATTAATAGGCAGCAGGTTTAAAACAAACAAAAGGAGTTGACATAGGAATGGTCACAGAAACAACACACGTTATCTTCAAGGAAGCAAATTTTGAACTTGAAAATGTTGTGGATATCTGCCCTGGAAGCCTGATCCCAAATGTTCCTCCTCTAGTTTGAGAACAGAAATGTATTACGGGCAGTCTCTGATCTTAGTAACACCAGTGTAATATGGAGTCATGCCACTGAAGTTACTTTGGATTTACACCTGTGTAACTGAGATCAGAGTCTGGCACAAGTGATCAATCAAAACTAACTGACATGGTCAGAATCTGCAGTTTCAAAAACTTGCACTGAACTGCTCATGAACAATCTGCAGGCTAGGAATTATTTGCAGTAAGTACTCAGGGATTAATTGTAAATCTCAGATAAATTTGAGACTCATAAGCTACTTGCAAACAGAAAAAGAGGCTAAAAATCATGAAAATAAATTATCTGCCATGAATTATTCACTCAGCTCCCAGCATGACAAATGGCTCACTCGCTGTTAGTTTCAGCAAAGAGATCAAGAAATGAATAGAGTTTAGAGGCAGAACTATGCTTTCACCCCAGAGATGCACCTTCAAAACAGACTAGCAGCACACAGGTGATGAGGCGTGAGGAGGCTTATGCTGCATATGCTATATCTGTTTTGTGGCTGAACAAAGGATTTTTACCCAGCAAGGCTGTCAAGGTGGCTGCATACATGAGGACTAGACTAACACAAAGAAAATGTTAAGGCTTAGAAAAGGAGAGACCTTAAGGTTGGTTGTACACATGGCATGTTGTATTATTGAGTTTTTGTTTTGGGGGGAGGGGAGGAAGGTGTAGCATTCAACACCTTCTGGCAGATTATTTCTCCACAAGCTCCGAATCTGTCTGCCTTCCCCACCACAGGCCGAGCACAGAGTGCAGTGCTGGCTACAAAGGAATAAAATAGTGAAAAAGGAAATATAGTATAAAGCAGCAGGGTAATCCAACTTCAGAGTGCTCATGCACAAATATCAACACACTTGGATTCCTTCCTTTACTATAATTAGGTGCTTTCTGGAAACAGGTATGCCTCTGTAATGGATGTGGGCATCAGGAGTGAAATGATGACTGATGTCTAGACAACATTTCAAAGAGAGAGGACGGCCATTGGAGGAGGCTGATACATGACTCGGTTAATCTAGTAAAATCCCTATCCAAGTAGAGTATATCCTGGGAACAAAGGTGGCTTGATTAAAGACATGGAGCCTGATTCACCACTACTTTACTTCAGTTTTACATCAGTGGAATTTCAGGCATGCTAATTCAGTTACACTGGTGTAAAACTGAAGTAACATAGTGGGGAATTAGGCTCTTTGGTTGAACATTTTTATCTAGTGAAACCAACTTAACTCATTCCTGGTCGAAAAAGATTAGGAATTGAATGGTCATATGCATTGTCTAACAAACCAATTTGTTGACTATTTTTTGATGAAAGGACATTGGGTTAAATTTGGAGATGATGTGTAAGCTATCCACCTACTCACTGACATGGTCCCCTTCACCTTAGTATCTGAGCACCATTAATAGATTTTTCTCTATGGTATGGAAGAATGACCCCATTTTACAGATGGGGAGCTGAGGCACAGGGTACATGAAGTGACTTGTCCAAGGTCACAGAGGGAAACTGTGAGCTGAAAACCAAACCCAAATCTCCGGAGTCCCATTCCAGTGCCTGATCCAGAAGACCATCCTTCTTACCCCTCTGTAAGGTATACATAGGAATAAGGGAGCCTAAGTGGGGGTGTAATTCACATGCCAAAGGGCTGGAGGAGAGGGGTGTAACAGGAAGAGCAGATAACTGAAGGGTGTAAATTGAAGAACTCCCCACCCTACTGTAACTTACATCATCTTGCGCTTTCCTACAACCCCTCTGCTCTGTAAGTTACACCACTATACACTCACTTACATTCATGTAAAACAACTTGCCAACATGTAACTCACCCCACCTTACCTGCCACCTGTGACTTCACCCCATTGCTTCTAAGATTCCACATCATGGCATCTAGAGACCTTCTACTACAAGAACCAAAATGGTTTGAAATTGTTGGGAGCTGGGCACGCACATCCACGGCATTATTTGAATGAAAGAAAGAGATCTTCTGAGTCAGAGAAAGCTGTCAGACTCCGTCAAACTGGGGCTATAGGAGTCATGTAGAGGAAAAGCCAAGTTTGATTTGATTTCTTTTCCTTTTTTTTTTTAATAACCTTTATTTCTGTTAAGATCATAGGCCTACAGCAGACTGAGAACATGTTCATCTCTATGTACCTGTGTTTAAATTAATTTTATTTCCCTCTACTTTGCCTTATTTCTGCCCATTCAATCTAAAAAATAAATCTCTGTTTATCACATACAAAGTGACGACCTCCAAATCTTTCCACATCGCTGTAAGGCCTTAGCAAGTCTTTAGCGCAAAGCTGACAAGACAGACTAAAGGACAGACTTACCTTTGCACTGGTGCTGGTGGAAGGGCAGAGAAAGGTGGCTTGTGTCTCCCCTATTCAAAGATTGGGTCAGCTCCTGCCACAGACCAGAGCAACCAGAAAGGCTGCCCTAACATGTACCCCATTTAATAGCCTCTAGGAGCCACTGTAGGGTCTCACTTTTCTCCAGTTCACTTTCAACACCCAGAGATGTTAAGCTCAGCTCCCTTAAAGGACCAGACCACCCTGCTACACTTGCCAAAGGTGAATCTTGCAAGCTTGGGCCCTATATAGGGGTGCTGGAACAATTTGTGTAGTAGGGTGTGGAGAGCCATTTAACCAAACTGTAAACCCTGGATATGATGGAAACCACTTTAAGCCCGGGGATGCGGCAGCACCCCCAGCACTCTTCTATCCAGCACCTATGGTCCTTAGAAGCAAAATAGCATGTAATATGTTCCTAAGTTAGGAAATTGTTATGCTGTGTGAGTGTGAAGCACCAATGGTGTGTTATATCTCTTGCTGGTATGGAAAGGACATAATGCTCTGCAAGGTCTCTTCAATTTATAACAGCTGTGATCCTATATGTCAGTATGGGGGGAACACAATTGCTACCTAAGGACCAAAACAAAGACAATAATAGCTTCTGGTGTGTGTGTGTGTGATATCGTAGTGCTGCAGTTGATGAATAAGGGGTGGGGGTTACTGAAGGCTCAAAACTGCCTAGTGACTTCTCCATTATTGGCAGAGGGGTCTGCTCAGTTACCTCAGTTACCTCATGTTTCATTTGAAATACATTTGCTTGCTGCCAGCAGCTTTGCAGTCTTAGTCTCAGACTTGTATTGCCATAGAAACAATCTCTCACCTCCCTCTGTTCGTAGTACATTTTCCTTAAAGGATCTTTCTTCTTTACTTATCCACTTCATCTTTTCATTTGCTACCTCTCTCTTCATTATGTTGTTCCAATTCCCTTGCTTTCTATCTTACTCCACTATAGCTAAATATTTACCTTGTAATCGTTCTCAACTCGCAGCCTCTGCCTGTGTGGCTGTCAAAATCCTGTAATGATGTATTTTAGCTAGGGAAATCAGGCCAACTAAGCATGTGTATGTGTGTGCGTGTACACATGTGGTACAGGAGGTGGTGTCATAGGGATAGACTGGAATCAGAGCGTCCTGATGTTGATCGAACCAATTTTAACTTCTACTTGAGAAATAAGGAATGGGGCTGTTTTAACCGAAAAAGTAGTGTGGAATTGTGAGGAATTTCCTATCTGGGTCACTTCCTCTGCTGTCCAAATAACTAGAAGAAGACAACAAACAAGATTCTAGGCACTGTGGTCAAATGGAGTCGCTTCAGGATCACTCAGCTGGTGCTTTTTATTTTATTTATTGTGGGGTTGTTGCCACCTTCTGCTCTTGAATCTAAACTTTAAATTAAAAAAAAAAAACGGAGACATCTGTAGCCCTTGTGGTTGCAAAGATGACTTTCAAATCTTATTAAGGGAGGTTTTCCAAACTACCAGGATTGAGTTTTCAAACATGGATGCTTAATGGTTATAATTATGCCTTGCTAAGAACCCAGCCTTTGCTTAGACACTCCAGCTCTCAGAGAGCTCTCAATTTAAGAGTCCTGGCCTGAACTACCTTTGGGAAAATGAGGCACCAAGCCAGGAAGTGACTTGTCCCAAGTTATCCAGCAGGCCAGTCACAGAGCCAGGAATAGAATTCAGATTTCCTGAATTCTAGTTCCATGCTCTATCTGCTAGTCAACTCTGCCTCTCTAGATGATTCCAAGAGGGAATCTCCCAGTTGCAAACTGGCATTGCAGGCTTCTTTTGTATCACTGGATTCAGAGGACCCCCAGAGCACTAGTGATCATTTCCTCAGCTCTTTATTTCTGTAGTGCAGCGTGCAGGAGAATGGAGGGTGACCAGCCCTGTAGTGTGCCTGCCTCTTCTCTGTTTCTGGCTTGGAACCCTGTGCTTGGTCTAGGGCAGGGGATTTATATTATTAGGATGCCCTTCTGGGTTAACACTTCAGTAGCGCCCCCTGCTGATGTAGTCTTTCTCTTCAGTGGCTGATTGTTTAATGACCAATTCAACCATTCTGTAGCGCCAGGTAACAAAACAACTAGAGATGGTGCTGGGGTGGGGTAGAAAATCTCAAGATGTCACAGACCTGCTTAGCATGGGTGCCACCAGGATGGATAAATATCTAATTGCTAATGTAAAAAAAGAAGCAATTAATCTTTCTGTGTTTCTTTATGCATCAGAAAGATATGATAAACGGGAAAAAATCTGAATCTGTGCCCCCTTTGCACATCACCCATTTATGTTGAAAGAAAATTCATCATCCATTGATGTTGAAAGAAAAACTAAGTGGGACTGTAATAAGTGGGTAGCCCTTCGCTTCTTTCTTCTGATGTTGAAACACCTTCCATCCTGTGGAATGAGTTCTGGAGAGTTTCAGACTTCTTCCTTTGCACAGTGATTCTGGGCTTCCCTTCATTTTTCCCTTGAAGCAGCCATGCACTAAAATCTGTTTGTAGTCTCTTGTTATTAAGATCAACAGTGACACTATAATAGCATATGACAGTCTTCATTTTCTTCAGGAATTTCTACCATAGATGAATCTCAGTCCTGTCAGATTAAGTGAACAGTCACAAGGTTTAGCCATCCATCAATACAAATCAACCTCCCCATAAACATACTGCTGGCACATCTCATGGGGATTAGGAAGATTTATTCCTCTACTGTTTGCCTTGTTAGCCCAGCAATTGCCACCAAGTGTCAGTAATTCCCAACACAACTGGTTAATTGGCTTCAATTAAGCCTGCACTCTTCCCAGGGCTGCAGCAACTGCAGTGACCAGGGTGCTACTAATAGTGTGGTGCCCTGTCACAGTGGCTCACACAGACAGTAAGGAAGAGGTCCCCAAACTGTGGGGGTGCACCCACCTAAGGAGGCATGGAGGAACATTTTGGGGGGAAGGGCACAGCTGGGGCCTGGGCCAGCCCCCATGGACAGGGGGGAGGGAGCACCACCCAGCTCCACTCCCAGCCCCATGCCCAAGGCCCTGCACCCAGCTCCACCCCAGTCCACAGCTGTGGTCCCAGCCTCAGCCCCCTTACCCCTGTCCGTGTCTCCCCACTCCTGGAGCCGCGGCCCTGCTCCCAGTTCAGAGGGGGGGGGAGGTGCATGGACAGGGGAAAGGAGGTGCATGAAGTAAAAAGATTGGGGACCACTGCAGTAAGAGATCTGCAGCTCCTAGCAGCTACAGGACTGCCTAAGTGGTAGCAGTCTGTGTTTCTGGAACTGAAGGAGCCAGGGTTCCAGTGTTGTTTAAAATGAGACAGTGGCACGGTGTAGACTGGTTCTTATTAGAGACTGTCTGCAGTAATGGGAGAACTGGAAGAGGCCAGAGATGTTTTGAATAGTGGGAACAGAAACATGTATTAGCACTAAACTCGAACACATTCTCTAGCCTGTGAAGAGCAGGACAAACCTTGAGCTGTGCTATGTCAGGTCAATATTTCCCCAGTAGGGCTTAAGATATAGACAAGGGACAAACTCCAGGAGACAGATTCTTCCCTTTTATAACTCCATTTGAAGTCAATGAGTTAGACAAGATACGAATCTCACCCCACTCTGTATTTAAAATCTAGACTCTCTAGTATCAAAGCTCAGGGGGCCAGTTCAGATGTGCTGAATCCATATAATATTGCAGCACCCCTTTAATTGCTGTTGATATTTTTCTGTGATTAAGCTTTTTTCCCTCTGGAGACTTAATTATACAAAAACCGGTTGCATGAAGGATCTATCACAGACATTTAATGAACTTTGCATCTCAGGCTAGTTCTACAGTACCTGGGGGGAGGGGTGTGTGGTCGACCTAAGATATGCAACTTCAGCTACGTGAATAGCGTAGCTGAAGTTGCGTATTTTAGGTCGACTTACCTGGCTGTGAGGACGGCGGCGAGTCGACCACTGCCGCATCGCCGTCGACTCTGCTTCTGCCTCTTGCCGCAGTGGATTTCCTGAGTCGACGGCAGAGCCATCGGGGATCGATTTTATCGCGTCTTCACTAGACGCGATAAGTAGATCCCCAATAGATCGATTGCTACCAATTGATCCGGCGGGTAGTGAAGACGTGCCCTCAGTAGCACTGAGAACCATCAGCACCTACAGATGTTTAATTCATTATCGAGAGCATCCTAGTTTCTGGCCTGAATTCCCACTTGCAATATGACTCCTTTTGACTGCTCTGGCAGAGTGAAGGGGGTCTTAAAATGGACGTGACTGTAATTTACTCCCACTTTAGGGCTTCTTTTCACTGCCAGGGCAGTGCAAAAGAGCCTTAGGGTAAATGAAAATCAGGCCCAATACGATGAGTAACAAGCTCTATATAGCGGATAGAAGTTTTATGCTATCACCTATAAGATTGCTAGCAGCTTTCTACATCTCAGCAGCAATCAGGATGAGGCTCTGCATAAGACTACATGCTGTCCTGATGGCCCACTTAGTAGCCCTCTTGCTTTTAAGCCAGAAGGTTGAGATTAGAATCCAACACCAGTATTTGGGTCTCTACCCAAGCCTAACACTCCAGAGCAGCTGGACAAGTGGCTGCTCTTTCAGAGGTGCCAGCCTTTGGATACCTGATTAAATGGAAGTCCCTCTTGCCCATCCCTGTTGGCTGCCAAGGTGGCCTATGGCCCTTCTTGAAAAGTGCAGGGGATTACCCAAATTTCCAAATGAATAGCCCCATTGACCAAGCTGTTATGGGAGCTATTGCTCAATGCATAATGGCCACTCCTTCACCTACACAGTCAGTACACTGCCAAGGGCCTGATCCTGTAAGCTCTTACTACTGGATGAAGTGCTCGCTTCCATGTGTAGTCTCAATGGGCCAAATTCTGCTCTCATTTATACCAATGTATACCTGGAGTAGATCCCTTGAAGATCGCAGTTCTCCTCTGGATTTATACCTGGGGAAGATAAGCAGAATTTCTTCCATGGAGACCTCTTGTGCTGGTAAGCATTGTGATAGGTAGTAAGCGGTTGTAGGATCAGGCCCTTGCTTAGGACTATGGCCTTGGCTACACTTGCAGATGTACAGCGCTGTGAGTTAAACCTGACTTCGTACAGCTGAGTGGGGAAAGCGCTGCAGTCTGTCCACACTGACAGCTGCCCAGTGCACTGTCGTGGCCATATTTGCAGCATTTGCTATGCCATTGGGAACGGTGCATTATGGCCAGCTATCCCACAGAGCACCTCTTCCTATTCTGGTGCCGTGGGTTGTGGGAAGGGGGCGTGGGTGCGGGGCATTCTGGGTCCTGTCCCAACAACCCATGATGCATTGCTTCACATCCCAGAAATCCCTTTGTTTCCGTCCACCTTTGGTGCCATCTTTCAACGGTTTCTGTGCAGCGCGATCTGTTGTCTATGGGGAAATGGAGCCCGAACTGCTGAGGGGTATGCTGACTTATCTTGCCAGCACGTCACGTTTGGCTGTCGAACTATTCCTTAAGATCCAAAGTGAGAGTGAGAGTGAGGAGTCCAACGATGCTATCGAGCCGTGTAATGCGTACGACACGAAATTGCTTGTGGCATTCACGGACATGCTCAGCACCGTGGAACGCCGCTTTTGGGCTCAGGAAACAAGCACCAAGTGGTGGGATCACATCGTCATGGAAGTCTGGGATGACGAGCAGTGGCTGCAGAACTTTCGGATGAGAAAAGCCACTTTCATGGGACTGTGTGAGGAGCTCGCCCCCACCCTGCGGCGCAAGGACACGAGATTGAGAGCTGCCCTGCCAGTGGAGAAGCAGGTGGCTATTGCAATCTGGAAGCTGGCAACTCCAGAAAGCTACCGGTTGGTTGCAAACCAGTTTGGAGTGGGAAAGTCGACTGCTGAAATCGTGTTGATGCAAGTTTGCAGGACCATTAATCGCATCCTACTCAGAAGAACCGTGACTCTGGGTAACGTGCAGGAAATAGTGGATGGCTTTGCACAAATGGGGTTCCCTAACTGTGGAGGGGCGATAGATGGGATGCACATTCCTATTCTGGCACCACCCCACCTAGGATCTGAGTATGTTAATCGGAAGGGGTATTTCTCTATGGTTCTCCAGGCGCTTGTGGATCACCGTGGGTATTTCATTGACATTAACACAGGCTGGCCCGGAAAGGTGCATGACGCACGCATCTTTCAGAACACTTGGCTGTTCAGGAAGATGCAGGCCAGGACTTTTTTCCCAGAGCGGAAGATCACAGTAGGGGAAGTCGAAATGCCCATTGTGATCCTTGGAGATCCCGCTTACTCGTTAATGCCGTGGTTCATGAAACCCTACACAGGGAGCCTTGACAGCAGCAAGGAACGGTTCAACTATAGGCTGAGCCGGTGCTGAATAACTGTGGGGTGTGCTTTTGGCCGTTTAAAGGCCTGCTGGCGATCTCTGTATGGGAAGCTGGACTTGGCCGAAAACAGCATCCCCACGGTTATATCCGCGTGCTGTGTCCTCCATAATATTTGTGAAGGGAAGGGTGAAAGCTTCACTCAGGCATGGACCTCCGAGGTTGAACACCTGGAGGCCGAATTTGCACAGCCAGAGAGCAGGGCTATTACAGGGGCCCAGCGCAGGGCTGCAAGGATTAGGGATGCCTTGAGGGAGCAATTTGAGGCTGAAAACCAGCAGTGATATCTGGTGCCCTGCACGGGAGTGAAGTGCAGTAGTTCCAATCTTTAGGAATCAGTGTTTGCTAAGCAGACAAGCAGACTTGCAGTGCCTGTTTATTTCCAGGGCTAAGGAGTCTTTTACTTTATGCAATAATAAAGAATGTTTTCAAAGCCAAAGAATCCATTTATTGAAAAGAAAAAAAATATTTATTGAAAAGAAACAAGGGGGTGGAGTGGGGAACAGTACAATCACAGATTCGCGTATGTCCTGTCTGGTGTGCTGTGCAGTGAGTGCTGCACTTCAGGATAGCTATACTGCATGGTGATGGGGGTTGAGTGCAGAGGGTAAGGGTCGTGGTTTTCAGGGCTGGGTGGTGAAGATACTGGTGTTGGAGGCAGCTGGTGGTGTGAAGTTGGGGAAAGTGGGTTGGAGGTGACAGTGGGGCACAATGGAAAGAGTTTTGGGACAAGGGCTGTGTGGGGGGCTGGCGTTTGCGCTTGTGGTACTGCTCCTTCTGCATGGCTACGAGCTCCTGGATAGCGTCTGCTTGGCACTCCTGGATGCTTATGAGCCGATCCGTGCTTTGCTGCCAATGCTCCGTGCTTTGCCGCCGGTGTGCTGCGTTTTCCTGACAGATCCTGCTTTCTCTCTCCCTCCAGTTCTGTGCTTTCTTATTCTCTTTAATAGATTGCCGCATCACTTCTTGCAGCATGTCTTCTTTGCTTTTTTGCGGTCTCTTCCTGAGTCTTTGCAGTCTCTGAGCAGGCGATAAGAGGGACGGCTGAGGACTCAAGATTGATGCAGCTGTATAGGCAAAATGCAACATTTAACAGAGGCAGCATTGTTTATACCAGACAGAGTAATGATTCCCCCCACACTTAAGGAGTAGAAAACACACAGGGTTTACACAATAGCATAATTTTCCCATCCGAAACAGAGCACACATATCCCACAGGAGCCTCAAAATGGTGAGTAAGGGGGACTGATTGTTTCAGGGCTGCACTGTCCTCTGGGTTTCTGTGCCTTGTGGGGAGCCAACAGCTTCAGGGGGCACCTACACTGAACACTGTCCCAACATTTTCCACAGGAGTTCGTCCTGGACAATATGTCGCTGCAGAGGGTGACCTGGGAAGCAAGGGAGGGTCTTCTACTGCAATGCGGCTTCCGCCCTGGTCCATATGCATAGGGTTACCATATTTCAATAATCAAAAAAGAGGACGGGAGGAGCCCCGCCCTAGCCCCGCCCCAGTCCTGCCCTAGCCCCGCCCCTGCCCCTTCCACTCCCTCCCACTTCCTGCCCCCTCAGAACTCCCAACCCTCCCCCCACGCCTTGTCCCCTGACTGCCCCCTCTTGGGACCCCTGCCCCTAACTGCCCCCCAGGACTCCACCCCCTACCTAAGCCTCCCTGCTCCTTGTCCCCTGACTGCCCCCTCCTGAGACCTTCCCCACATCCTAACTGGCCCCCTAGGACTCTACCCCCTACCTGTCCCCTGACTGCCCCAACCCTTATCCACATCCCCACCCCCAGACAGACCCCTGGGACTCCCACGCCCCATCCAACCACTCCCCACCCCCTGACAGCCCCCCCCAAAACTCCTGACCCATCTAAACCCCTCTGCTCCCTGTCCCCTGACTGCCCCTCCTGGGACCCCTGCTCCTAACTGCCCTCCAGAGCCTCACCCCCTACCTAAGCCTCCCTGTGCCTTGTCCCCTAACTGCCCCCTCCTGAGACCCCCCCACCTGTACTCTGACTGCCCAAAACCTTACACCTCCAACCCCCAGACAGCCCCCCCCGAACTCCTGACCCATCCAACCCTGCTCCCTGTCTCTTGACTACCCGCCCCCAGAACCTCCCTGCCGCTTCTCTGACCCCCTGGCCCCCTTACTGTGCTGCAGAGCGGAGCGCTCGACAGCGGGGGAGGGGAGCAGGGTCGGAGCTCCAGACTGCCGGAGGCTGAGGCGAACGGCCAGCCAGCGATCTGCGAATGCAGGGGGGGAGGGGGGATAGGGAGAGAGAGGAGGGGAGTGGTGTCAAGTTGCAGGGGAGAGGAGGGGGAAGTGGAGGAAGGGCTCTGGCTGCCGGAGCCCCGTGCGAGTGGCACGATCCGGCCAGCTGCCCTGTAAGCCGCGCACGCTCTGCATGGGGGGGAAGTCCGGACATTGACAAATTCCCCCCGGACGCTATTTTTAATTGAAAAAAGCCGGACATGTCCAGGGGAATCCGGACGAATGGTAACCCTACATATGCAGCTTGCCTGTGTGCAGCAATGGTCCCCTCGTGGCACAGTGGCGCAGACATGTTAGCCTGGCTGGGACAAGGACCACGGTGGCTCTCCCGATAAACCTGCGCAAGCGCATTGCACACATTCTGGATGAGACATTTGAGGAGATTACCGAGGCCGATTACCGCGATGTGATAAACCACATCATTGCACTATTCCACATCTAGGCATGTATGCCTAACCCTCCTCTCCCAAAGAGCCCGCACCGAAAAAATTCCTTCCGAAAAAAACCCCCGCTTACCGGGAACCTGCTCTTCTGTTTGGCCTCCACCAAGTACCAGCCGCTGCGACTGGCTACCTTCCTCCTGGCTCGAGAAGAGCTCTTGGCTGCATGGCTCCAGGGATTCCAGGGTGTCTCCATCCGCCCCACCACCCTCACTCCCGTTTTCCTCCTCCTCCTCCTTCCCCCCCCCCCCGGCTCTGAAGTGTCCATGGTGGTGCTTGGAGTGGAGGTGGGGTTAACCCCAAGTATTGCATCCAGCTCTTTGTAGAATTGGCAGGTCACGGGGAGAGCACCAAGCGGCTCTTTGCGCTGCGGGCTTTGCGGTAGGCATTCCACAGCTCCTTCACTTTAATCCTGCACTGCAGGGCGTCCCGGTCATGGCCCCTTTCCATCATGTCCTTTGATACCTTCCCGAAGGTATCGTATTCCTATGGTTGGAGCGCAGCTGGGACTGGACAGCTTCCCCCCCGCAAACACTGATGAGGTCCAGCAACTCACCATTGCTCCATGCTGGGGCTCGCTTGGCGCGTGGAGGCATGGTCACCTGGAAAGATTCGCTGATAGCACTCCACGCCACGCTGGGCTGAGCAAACAGGAAGGGGATTTTTAAAATTCCTGGGGAATGTAAAGGGTAGGTCACATGGTTGGTTAACTGAGGCCAGGGCAGTAGAGTTTGAACTGATGACCAGAGTGGCTAGAACGGGCATTGTGGGATCCTGCTGAATACTTTTGGAGGCCAGTCACAGTGCATTGGGCGGCCACACTGGCGCCGCAGCGCTGTAGCGGTGGCGCAATACATGCTATTCCTCTCGGGGACGTGGAGTACATGCAGCGCTGCAACTACGGAGATACAGCGCTGCAAATGCCTTGTCAGTGTGGACGGGGAGTGAGTTACAGCGCTGGGGGCGGCTTTACAGCGCTGCAACTGGCAAGTGTAGCCAAGGCCTATGTAAAGTGCTCTGTGATACCTTGAGTAAGAAAGATGCTACAGAAAACCAACCTGATAAACGCTGATGTTTCATTAGAAAGCAAAAAGTGAATGTCCCCAAAAGTCAGCAACTCCCACAAATGCTCAGCTGTTACTTAAAAAGAGTGGTACACAGTATCATTTTATTATGTCCATTGTTTTAAAGGTAACTCTGGAAAAACCTTAATAATTAGAATTTAACATCCTACTCGATGCATTTTCTTTGCAGTCAGTTTAAAAAGGGTGATAAAAATATGCTAAAAATTGCATTGGCGCATCTGTCAGAAAATGGTTACAGCTTTGCATGTCATTTGGGGTCAGAAAGCCCTCAGAATGAAATTTTAAGAAAACTAATGTAGAGTACACATCTCTCCCCAACTCACACATAAACCACCAAAGTGTTTGACTCAGTCCCTGCAGTGCTAATATGTCATCTGTATGCACGCAACATATGGTTTGATCAATATTTGAACAAAGTCTGATACTCACTCTCCACTCACCTATGCCCGTGCACTCCCAATGCCTTCCTCAGGATTACTCCCAGTTTACAGAATAATGAGAGGATAATTGGGCCACAATATCTGCAGTATATTTGCGTATCTGTATTATATAAGAACCAAAATGTACTTGATGAAATACATAATTAGAAAGTTAATCGCTGCTTGGATGCTCCCAGAGCTCTCTGGTACAAGGCAATTTACCTTGACAAAGATTCATATGTCTCTATTCTGTTTCCTTCTCCTTTTTCATCTCACGGGATCACATCAGTGCTTCTATCCTTTCCGAGTGTGTGTCTGGGAAGATGTAGCTTCCACTGTGGTTGTGTTATGTACACATGCATTGCATTGCTTTCATTGTAGATACTTTTATCATATGTGGGTTTTTTTGATCATACAAGACGAAATCCTTCCTCAAATGCACATAACAGCTGTGCTGTGTTCTGGGGAGCTCTTCCAGGTCTAAGGCAGGGAAAGTCTTCCAACACAACTGGAGCTATACTGTGTCTGCTATTCCAGTCTGAGGTTTGGAGTAGCCTCTACCATTTACATCTTTTTTCCTCATCTGGGGTGGGGCAAATAACTGGTTAATCCACACAGTGGTGGATCCACTGATCCCACTCCCAAATCCTGGCTTTGCACCAGTCACCAGCAAGTCCTCCTCGAGCTGTCCCTCCCTCTGAAGAGCAGAGCCACCCCACTGGTTCTGGCCTTCTCTGATTGCAGAAGAAGAGGGAAGAGTTTAACAAGAGTCCGCTTGCTTGCCAACTATTTGAACTGTATTAATATGTTACAAACCAGGAGAGAATGTGGTCTAGTTGTTATGGCAGGGGCTTAGTGTCAAGATTCCTAAATTCTGTTCCCAGCTCTTCCGTTCACTTGCTTTATGACCTTTGACATGTCACCTGACCTCTCGGTTCCTCAATTTACCTTTCTGTAAAATGGGAAATAATAACACCTACCTTGCAGGAACTGAATATTGATAGACAACTTGGAGATCCTTGGTGCTGCCCTATCACATATATAAGTATTTGTATAAATGAAGTAGGAATAACCATTTCAAAGGAAAGCTTTAGCAAATGCTTCCACTGTCATGTCTTTAACATGACTCATGCTGACTCTTGTCTTCCATAGGATAAACGGAACTGCACACTGCATCGAATGGCATATGTTGAATTCTTTTCTAGTCTGTTTGGGGAGGCGAGAGAAAAAATGAGATGGCTGTAGTTACTGGCAGGTGAGGCTGACACAGAATACAACAGTGCTGTGTATAAAATATTTAATCCCACAAAGTAAGATGGTACAATGAAGCTGCCATTGACCCGGGTAACCTTAGTGAATATTGCATAAAGTACCCTCTCTTCTTGTCACTATAAATAAAATTCTGATTATTCATAATGAAATTTGAGTCTTGATGGTCACACATATTAACAAAAGCATTGAGCTCAAGCATCCTGCTGCTTTATGTGAGCTCCCGGGACATCTGAAACAGATGTCTTCATGGACAACTCTCTTGAAGTGTGCAGGATCTGAGCTCTAGCACTTTCTTCCCCTGGCAGTACCTGCACCAATACGGAATTGAAAACAAATATTTGGCACCAGAAAAATTATGCAATGATTTTAAAAAGGGAAACAAAACAAGAGGAACACTACACAGAAAGGATGCAGAAGAAAGAGAGTTAACTTTGGGTATGTCCACACTGCATTGTAAACCTGGGCTTACAACTGCTGGACCCGGGTCTCACAGCTGTGCTAATACATCCATACTGCACTGCGCAGACCTTCTGACTTGGGTCTGTGGCTTGAGCTACCGCCACATTGCAAAATGACAGGACTTGGACCTGAATCGTAGTGGGACTCAGGCTCTGACCTGCCCCTGGCAGTGTCTTAGGACTTGGGTCCTGAGTGCCAGCTGACCTGAGTCAGAATGATTTGTGTGTGAATGGAAGGGGGGTTTGGGCTCAAACCTGAGTCAGAGCCCAGGCTTAGTGTGCAATGTGGACATACCCTTAAAGTATGTCTACACTGCAATTAGACACCTGCAGCTGGCCTGTACCAGCTGACTCAGGCTCGTGGGGCTGGGGCTAAGGGGCTGTCTAATTGCAGTGTAGACATTTGGGCTCAGGCTGGAGTCCAGGGTCCGGGACCCATCCGAAGCCCCAATGTCTACACCACAATTAAACAGTCCCTTAGCTCAATACCTGTGAGCCTAAGCCAGCTGGCATGAGCCTTCCATGGGTTTTTAATTGCAGTGTAGACATACCCTTCAAGGCTCTACTGGACTAATTCTCATTGCTGGCTACTGTTTTACAGTATGTTCTCCTGGACTGCTCCATACGTTTGAATTATGCTGCTTCACACGATGTGAATTTCTCCTTGTGGTGGGGTGTACAGGTATTTTTGTGTTCCCAGAAGGATACCCAGAAGCCCAGCCACTCCCTGCTCCAGTGGTGTCTCTAGGAGGAAACCCCAATGAGCCAGATAATGATTTGGAGTCCCATGGGCTACTTTCTAGCAGGGTTCAGAGGCAGCTCCAGGAGCTATTACCAGCTGGGAGATATTAGGTGGATGTTGAGCGTATTTAGGCTCAACGCCCTAAAGAAGGGGTGGTGCTCTCAGACATAAGAGGATCAAGTGGTGTTGTGCTGACCAGAAGCCAGAGCAGGTAGCCCTGGGGAAGCATTGGAGCTGCCCTTAATGTTTTTTATTCTTGAGTTTAATTCTGTTTAAACAACAAGGAAAGAAATGCAGCGAGAAGTTGATTAGAGCCAGTTATGGCTCCATGATCCTCATGGTCAGATGTTGCTGTTAGGCAGCTCTAGTGGTTCCACTGATATAGAGTCCTTAATGGTTCATATGCCAGTAGAGGGTTAGTGGAGTGGAACAGAACTCTACCCAAACCTCTAGTCAACTTTCCCTTTCTCCATTCTGACCTCTGACTGCCAGAAGCTGGGGCTGGATCACTCAATAAATTGCCCTGTTCTGTTCATTCCCTCTGAAGCATCTGGTGCTGGCCACAGTCGGAAGGCAGGATACTGAGCTACATGGACCACTGATCTGACCTAGTATGGTGGTTCTTATGTTCTTATGACCTGGGCCTTCTGCACCCTCTTTGAGCACTAAGCAGACAGACCAAGAAACGTGCCAAGTTTAATGGGAGGAGGTGATGGTGCTGTGGCTCAGAGATCTCCAAAGAAGTGCCATAGTAACATATCACTATGTTGTGATGTTTGCATCAAGACATCTTGGTGCTTCATCATGTTACAACACAAAATCTCAGTCTTATGCTATGTTGGCCTGAAGCTGTTTTAGGAGAAGACCTGTACTCAGTGGAGACTTTAGGAGAACGGATAGATCAGCCTATCAAATTTCAGGAGTCCTACTATATAACTATTCATCTTGGGCTTTACATTTTATACTTCATACAGACCATGGAACTGCAGCATATAGAAATGTCTCCCTCATTAACCCTTAACATCTGCAAAGTTCTATACGAATATTAATTAAACCTCCGAACTACCCTATACCCGAGTTAGGCTAAATATTACTAGCCTCATTTTACAGATGAGGAAATTGAGGCCATGGAGAGTGTCAATGTTTAGCTACAAAGAGGCAGAGGTTAAATGGTTTGCCCAAGGTCACAGAGCTGTTTGGTGTCAGAGCAGAATTTAAATCCCAGGAGTTCCTCTGTTCATAACGCTAGAGTCTCCCATCATAATTGTGAACATGATAGGTGGCACCATATATCCTGCCAACAAGTTCAGAGAAAATTATCACACTAGACTGCTTTTAAAATATTTTAAGTGTCTGAATTGAAAGCTCTAATTCAGATTCCAGGAAGATGGGGACAGTGGTAAATACCTAGATAATACAATATGAAAGTGCTGATCCTGCATGTGAGTAACATTATTCACAAGGGCTTACAGGACCACGACCAAAATACACAATAGACAGCTTGAAAATTTCCAGCTTATTTGAAAAAGACTTAGAGTGCACATTTATGGTAATCTGTATAAAGGCTCCTGTCGTTAGAAGCAGCTAGCAACAGTCTGAGGTCTTCAGGGTACGATCAACCAGTGAGAGTGTGCTCTCATGATGTACTGCCTAATCTTGCTGGGAGCTTTGATTTCTTTGGAGCTGGAATCCTCTCTCTACTGATGGGATAGTTCCACTTAAGCACTGCGTTAGCCTCTTACCTTTGAAAGCTCATTGGATATATTTCTAACTAACCTTTGGACTTCTAAAAATTGTTTACCTTAGACACAACCCCGTCATCTCCAAGCATTCACACAGTATTTACACTACACTGTACATAAAGATAATGAGGGATAGATTTCCGTTGTTAAATATGCAGCTAAATAGGTACATGCATAAGAATGGAAATATTTTCAGGAGTGTGAGAGGCAGCGTATTCTAGTTGTTCGAACAGAGGGCTGGAAGCTGGGAGAACCAAGGTAGTCTACCCAACTCTGCCACAGACTTTCTGTGTGTTCTTGGTCAAGCCACTTAGCCTCACTGTCTCCATTTCCTTACCTGTAAAAATAGTGATAAGACCTTCCCCTCCTTTTTATAGGACTTTGAGATCCCCTGATGAAAAGTGCTGTAGAAGGGTACCATGTTACCTGGAGTACCTAGTTCATCTGGAAAGAATTCTTATTTATTTGTGTTAAATTCTGCACAGTTAAATGAGGGCCCTCCAGTTGCATATATAGCTTCTCATTAATGTTTCAAAAAACCCAAGAAATTTCTGTACTCATAACTACACCCTGGTCAACATCCCTCATGCTCATTTAACATACACGTTTCCTCCAGTTTATGTCTGCGTTTGCACTATGTAAACTTTCAGACATTCTTTGTACCAAAGATGGGCATTATTAGTAGGCAAAAGCTTTTTTTTTTTTAATCATACTGACAGAGAGAGCAAATAGTTATGTAATTTAAAATGGAACTGTTTCTTCCCTTCCAATTCCCCTTTATTTCTAATTTTGTCATACATATAATTTGGAAATACTTGTTTCTCCAAAACACTTGAAAAACACACCCTTTGCCTTTATAACCTACTATCTGGGTAAAAAGAGTTTATATTTGATTTTAGTTTATATAACAAAACCACAGGAGCTTGCAGGGGATTTATATAGGTGGTTTGGGCAGATTCTTTTTAATTCTTGAATTTGGATTGTGAGAGAGAAATAGAATTTGGGGCTGTGTCTGGCTCCAAGTATGAGTCATTAAGGCCATGTCTACATTAGCAAGCTTACAGCGTGCTGATACAGCTGTGCTACATCTGATGTAGATTCTATATTTCAACAGTATTCTTTCATTTGTGATTACTTAATTTGGTGCCAAGGATTTTGCTTTATGCATTTTTTTGGTTCTTTAATTGACTATTTGAGTCATGTCATAAGTTTAATATTAAACACTGAAAATATGTATGGTCCTGTGCCAAGGTGCAAGAGCATGGTAAACAAAAGGTTAACTCTGATTTCCTCTCCCTCCTCCCTTTCTCAGGAATGGGGCAGCTGGGGACTAAGGGAAGGGGAAAATGCCTTTGGGATGCAGGCCTCCACACCAAAGTTTTGAGGAATGGATGAGCCCCATGTAGGGGAGGATTTTGTAGCTGTTTGTTGTGGCTTATGGTAACTCATTTGGGTTCTTTCATGGTTATAAAGACTTGCTGCTCACGACAGACCTGACTAGTTTCTGATGTGTCTTGTTTCTGGTGAGTCACCACCATCCTCCATCTGCACAGCTCCCTCAAAGATCTGATTTGTAGACAACCGAGAGCAAAGCTCACTTGATGTGAAGTAGACCTGTTGGTTTACTTGTGGGAGTAAGGCAAACTGCATTTCAAAGAGACTGCCTGAATAAAACAAGGTTAAAACTGCAGAAAGAGCCAGCGAGAGACTCCAGCTGGTAGGGGCAGAAGCAGCCAAAGCTTCTGGGCCTTTAGACATTTAGAGCAGTGGTTCTCAAACAGGGGTACATGCACCCCTGGGAGTACACAGAGGTCTTCCAGGGTGGGTACATGAACTCATCTAGATGTTTGCCTAGTTTTACAACAGGCTACAGCGCAGTCAGTATAAACTAAAATTTCATACAGACAATGACTTGTTTATACTGCTCTGTATACTACATCTCTACCCCGATATAACGCGACCCGATATAACACGAATTCAGATATAACGCAGTAAAGCTGTGCTCCGGGGGGGGGGGGGGGGGGGGGGGGCTGTGCACTCCGGTGGATCAAAGCAAGTTTGATATAACGCGGTTTCACCTATAACACGGTAAGATTTTTTGGCTCCCAAGGACAGCGTTATATCGGGGTAGAGGTGTATACACTGAAATGTAAGTACAATATTTATATTCCAATTAATTTATTTTATAATTATATGGTAAAAATGAGAAAGAAAGCAAGTTTTCAGTAATAGTGTGCTGTGACACTTTTGTATTTTAATGTCTGATTTTGTAAGCAAGTAGTTTTTACGTGAGGTGAAACTTGGTGGTATGCAAGACAAATCACACTCCTGAAAGGGGGACAGTAGTCTAGAAAGGTTGAGAGTCTGATTTAGAGAACATCCCACTGTTTTGACTGGACTTTCTCTGCCCTGTGCTGATTGGGTGTTTGCTTCAACAGTCCTCCAGCTTCCCTGCGCCCCACCCCCCAACCCCAATCAACACAAAGTTTCTTCACCTCAGGATATGTCTACTCTTGGAGCTAGAGGTGTAATTTCCAGCTCGAGGAGACATACCTGTGCTAGCTCTGATTAAGCTAGTGTGCTAAAAATAGACATATGAAGTAGTGTTGCCAACCCTTCAGGATTGTCCTGGAATCTCCAGGAATTAAAGATGAATCTTTAATTAAAGACTATGTATGTGATGAAACCTCCAGGAATACGTCCAACCCAAATTGGCAACCCTAGTGCAAGGTACATACTTGGGGCAGCTATCATCTCCCACCCTTCACACCACCACAGCTACCCTTCTATTTTTAGCACACTACCTCAATCAGAATTAGCGTGGGTACATCTACCCACCCATTAGGTGAAAAAACATCTAATGTAGACATACTATGTCAACAGAAGAGGGCTTCTGTCAATGTAGCTAACTCTGATCCAGGGAGGTCGTGTTCATGCACTGACAGAAAAAAACCCTTCTGTGAGTATAATTTCCATAGTGATATAACCTTTGCAGGCCCATTGAGCTTGCTTAAATTCCCTTGGATGCAGCATTTTTCATACCCTGTTCTAATTTGCTGTGTAGAGTTGTGAACCATTAAATAGCTACCATACTCCAAGAGAGAGGTGGCTGCAATTCAGTGGTGGATGGGGTGGTTTCCTTGTGTCTGTGTATAGTTCTAAAATGCTTTGAGATTCTAAGAGATGAAAGGTGCAATATAAATATAAAATCAATGTTATTTTATTAATATTTAAATATTATTTTTTCACATGGAGCTGCACTGAAGAGGTCTCTTGAAAAACTTCCTGGTTGATCTAAAGATCCTCGTGAGTCCTTAGGATGTCCTTGCTTTTGCTTTTATTATTATTTCTTCTAGGAGACACTGACTTTCCCATCGCTGGAACACACTGACTCCTGCCTGCCACATTGATTAAGCAACTTGCCACTCAGTGTTACAAACAGAAAGCTTTCTACTGGCTTTCTGATGTGCTGTCTGGTCTCTCATGGCCAGCTATCAAATGACATATTCATGTGGCTGGTTGATTCTTAACACAGAATCACTGTAAAACAGCCTGTCTTGAGTTCTTTATCTAGCAAGTGGCACTGTCCTTTATACATAGGGACCTCCTTGTATAGACAGGATCAAGGTTACTTCGTAGCTTTCCCTTTTCTGGACAGGGTCAGATTAAGTTACTAAACGTTATTTATAACTGTGAGGTGGATTGCTAAATATACTAAATTGAAAGGGGAGTCAAGTTCTATAACAGAAAATATATGGAAAAATTCATTAGCTTATTTTTGCTATAACAAACTCAGATATAACATTTCAAGTTTGTTACATGATTAAGGCTGGTTTTGTTTTTATATATAGATAAAATTGCTAGATAATATATATAATCACACATACTGACTGGTATGTCATATATATATATATATATATATATATATATAAAAAATCACACATACTTACTGTCTTATATTATGATGCATGGTATACATATGTCTTATTTTATTAAAGCATGGTATACATTGCTAAGTAATGTGGTTTTATAGATCCCTAAATTGTGGTTTTATAGATCTTCTGTCACATCTTTGGAAAAAAAATGTACAAAGAAAAAGTGCTATTCCCCATGTTGGATACATATGATTTAGCTGATGACTGTGATGACTGTTTAGTTACCATGGATCACTAACTCATTTTAGGTGTTGAGTGATTCAGAGCAATAATTTTTAGACCCCTCCCCCCGCCTCCAGAAATTATTCTGTTTATTCTAGTGGCCATTTGCCTATGTTGGAATTCAGCTGCTAAAACAAAATTGGGTACTAACTTTAATTTAATTTCACCTCCTGCCATGACATCTCTGACAGGCCTTAGCAGCATAGCTGCAATGCTGAGAGAACTCTTGGTATCTGGACCTTTGTACTGGAAATAAGACAGATTTGAACTACCTGCTGTAGTGGTACTGGCGGCTTGTGAGATGCTTAGCTAGTAAAAATTCAGCTGTGACATTCAGAACTTGATATTAATGTCTGAAGTTTCCTTGTTACCTTATTTGCAAGGAACACCTGCACTTCTATATTTACCTGCAGTGGGTGTATTTCTTTTGTTTCTGCAGTAAGATTTAAAAGAAGGGACATGGCCAGTTCACTAATGAAGGTGCAATCAGAATCTTAAAGAGCCACAGTAAAGGAGAGTGAAGGGAAAAATGAAAATCCAAAATGCTTTAATGGGCAATCTGAGTGGCTCAGGAGACTGACTACAAAGCCTTTATGCTGCCAGTTCAATTCCACTCTGGGCTGGTAGTGAATGTCTTACTCAGTGGAGAGCTTGTGAGTGGCCTATGTGAAATGAGGTTGGTGGGCTCTACGCCCTCTCCAATGGACAGATCTCTCTATCTCAAATCCCACCTGCACAGCTGGCTCTAACTGGCTGTTTTAGCAGGAGCAGGATTGGAGGGATATGGATATTGACCTGCCCTCTCACCCCTGAAAAGGCGTGTGATGTCCAGTACTGTCAATAAGGCTGCACAAAATTAGAACTTTTGAGAGTTGTTCTTTCCTTTCTGGTGAGTTGATACCTACAAAATTTAACATCATGTGGGTTTATTTGGTTGGCTTTCGGGTTTCTTGCACCAAAACTTGCTTTTTTGCATGGTGCGATGTGAACACTCATCTTTATCCCAACAAAATTTCCAATTTTAAAAATGTCAAGTTTTTGCTTCAAAAATAAGCCTGCTTAAAGTTAAAACAAGTCCACTGAAATTCAGATGATCCTATTTTCCAACAAAAACCTGACATTTCGCAACCTTTATCTCAAAATTGGAAGGAAACTGAAATTAAATGTGAAAACATCAGATTTTGAGATGTAAAAAATGTTGTCTTGAATACTTCACACGGCTCTAGCTGTCAGTTTGGCTCCTTTTGCCCTCCCTAAGGGGCCCAGTCCTGCAAGGTGCTGAACCCCATCAGCTCTCACTGAAGGCAATAGGAGTTGAAGGTTTACCAACACTTTCCAGGGTGAGTCTTTGAACCCCTGCACACAAATTATTTACACACAGAGGAAATGGAATGTTCATGTAGCAACACACCACTCACAGTGGCACCAGACCCTGCCAGAACAACAGATGCAAAACTTGCAGACATGTTTCCAGTGCAACAGTGATCAACACCCCCCACAACACACCTTTCAAGATCCATGGGTGCTACATGTGCCTATCATAACATGTGTTCCTCATCCAGTGCATTAAATCTCCCCAAACCAACTACGTGGGTGAAACCAGACAATCACTACGCTCTCGAATGAACTCTCACAGGAAAACGATAAAAGACAAAAACACCCTATCACCTGTAGGCGAATACTTGTCACAAAGCGATCACTCTATGTCGGACCTCTCAGTCCTCATCCTCAAAGAAAACCTGCACAACACCTTCAACAGTCGAGAGCTTAAATTTGTCACTCTGCTAGACATCACAAATCATGGACTGAACAGAGACAGGCTTATTAAAATAATCTGTAACCCACTAACCCCCTCTTTTTTCCTTGTGACTGCAGAGGTGTTTACGGGCCACTTTGCCTTGAATGGTCCTGTAGTGAGTCGGTGTGGCTCCCCTCCTGTCCAGAAGAGGGAGCCCACGTGCCGGCACCAGAGTGGGTGGGACCACCACCGCCTGTCCCCGCCCCCCGGAAGTCAAGGGGCGGGACAGGAAGTATAAAGGCCGGCCGCCTGAGCCCAGTTGGAGCCCAGCCACCGCAGGGAGCAGACGTGCGGCCGGGAGCTCCTGGCCGGGAGACCGTCGAAGACCGGGGCTTGGACCCTGGCTGGCCTGAGCTACCCCGGGCCCGCTACGAAGAGGAGCCACCGGAGCCCGGTCACGCCGGCCACTGGGAGAACCCCTGGGAACAGGCCCCCACTAACCCTGAGGGTGAGACGGGACCCGAACCCCTTCCCCCCTGCTGCTATCCAGAGGAGCCGCCTGAGGACCCTTGGCCAGACTTCCCGGCAGAGCTACCAGACTTGCCGCCGAGCCCGGGCAGAGAGGAGCCCATGCAGGTGGACTGGCCCGATCCCGGCGCAACGACCGAGGTAGGCTTTGAGGGGGATTACGGAAGTGGCCCGGGGATAGCCGACCCCGGTCCGGCTGCCACTGAATGTGAGCCTATGTCAGTGTGTTGCGGTCTGGATACCCCACTGACCAGCAGCGGCAACACCCGCTGTTAGGGCCCCGGGCTGGAACGCAGTGGAGTGGGTGGGCCTGCGTTCCCCCCTGCCACCCCCCCACTCACGGGTGGCAGGCATCCCCCTCATCCGACACTCGGCTACAGAGAGCCTAGGCGTGCCTTGCCTGGCCTCTGAACTGTTTACTCGCTCAGCCCCTGCAACCAGGGCCTGAGCTCACCTGTGTTGGCCCGCCCTGATCCAGGGCCTGGCCTCTGAACTGTTTACTCGCTCAGCCCCTGCAACCAGGGCCTGAGCTCACCTGTGTTGGCCCGCCCTGATCCAGGGCCTGGCCTCTGAACTGCTTACTCGCTCAGCCCCTGCAACCAGGACCTGAGCTCACCTGTGTTGGCCCGCCCCGATCCAGGACCGGGCCTCTGAACGGCTTACTCGCTCAGCCCCTGCAGTCAAGGGCCTGAGCTTTAACTGTGGTTGCTCCGACTCTGCACTAAAGAGCCGGAGTGTTGGGACTAACGGACTACTTGTTTCCCCAGCAGTGAGTCGGTGTGGCTCCCCTCCTGTCCGGAAGGGTCGAGCCCCGACCAGAACCTACCACAGGTCCCTTACAATATGCACTAACTACTTATGCTAAACAATCTGTTCCACTTTGCATTTTGCTGTGCAGCTGGGAGTTTCTTTCCCTGACCTGAAGAAGAGCTCTGCCTGGCTCAAAAGCTCCTGTCTCTCCCCCACAGAAACTGATATTGCCTCACCCACCTTTTCTCTCTAATGGCAAAAAGAGCTGACAATTCATGCGTTCTGATTACTCGTTTTGGAAGTGTTTGATATTAAATGGGATGGGACACAACTGGCACAGTTTGGCAGGATGTTTGTTCTAATGTGACACATTGGTTGAAAGAAATCTGAACATGTAACTCCCTTCATGACAAGCAACTGCCCTGTTATGTGGCAGTTCTGTGCCAAAAATGTTATAGGTCAATTCTCCACTTCCCCTCCTAAAATCTGCTACGTGTAGGAAGGCTGAAGTGTTCTACCCCAGAAAAGGCAGAGTGATCCCTTGGTCTGCAAAGTCGAATGCTTAGGAACCATGATCAGAGGCATTAGAGGTCCTATTGTCCCTTATATGGTTACCCACAGGAGTAGACTGTAAACTCTTTAGGACAGGGGCTGCCTGTTTTTTCTGTGTGCATGCAATGTCTAGCACAGTGTGGTCCTGGTCTGTGACTAGGAGGGCTGCTAGTGACTACCACAATACAAATAATAGATAATAATAACAGGGGACAGGAAGCTCCCACAGTGTTCACAGCTGTGAAAACAGCAAAAGGGCCCATCTCCTTAGGACTAATGGATCCTCAGAGGTCAGGAACATCCTCATGGAAACCCTGTGTTTATGTGCTAGCCTCCTGCCTCCTCCAGCTCTCAGAAAGTGTAACTCCTGCCAGGAGGGAGCTGTGCTGCTAGGGAATCTCCACCAGCCACGTCCCCTGGAACATGCTTTCCAGGAAGGGCTGTTCCCTCTGCAGGGAGGGGGGCAAGTGATGAAGCTATGGCTGACAGGGACAGTACTCATTTACACACAAAAGCCTGGAGAGTTTTGAAGGGTGAGGGATGATGCCATAGTGAGCAGAGATTTCTTCCCCTCCCAAGTATAGTCACCAACCCCCACAAAGGCTAGTTCTCCCCTCTGCGTGTGTCCCCCATCTGGATTTGCTAGGTTCTTGTCCCTTCTGTCCCTGGAAGCAGAAGGCATAATAGGGCCCTACATAAACATGAGTTAACTTTGCAAGCGCCAGGAGCATGATTCTAATGTGCGTCTTTCAACATCACTAGATGGCACTGCAGTTTTCTTTATTCTATTGGAAAATGTAACTTTAGTAACAGTTTAGGCTTATTTTGTTTGTGGAAGCAGGAGCCTGGTAGAGATGATTTGGGGCCATGGCTGGTGTGTATGAGCTGTGCTGATTCACTGGCCCACAGCTGCATGTTAGGGAGTGGGAGCCACAATCACTTCTGTCCATACCCTGCTGTAGCCACCAAACAGCCATGGCTGCACTGGGTACTGCAAACTGGTGCTGTGAGGATTCTGAGCCTCCTTTACATGTGGCAGAATTTCCCACTGAGTCCATGGCAGGGTGTAACATAAACTGAAATGTTTCCATTCTAGCCAGGTGGTCGATTCAGCCAGGGATACATTTGGCAGGGCCTGTTGATCTGAAATATACAACCCAAGACAGTTATTTATACTTCTGTAAAACTGAGGCTGGTGGGAAACAGTGCAACTGTTGTTTTAATAGCAATCAGGAGGGGCGGGAGGCAGAGTGAGATGGAGACGGGAATGCAGATGTGACAAGGACTGAGAAATTATTTAGGATGCATAACCCAAAGCAAATGCATTCTTCAGTAACACTGTGCAAGTAACCCCATTAATACTGTAAATGTAACCAAGCTGGAACAGGCTATCAACAACGGCTGTGAATGACCTTACATTGGAATTCTGTCCCTGCATTAGTCTGCAGGGGACACCGAAATCAAAGTGAAGATGTGTTTATATTTCTGGGCATGAATGAAACCTATATCATTGAAAATTATAAACACAGCTTTAGGGGATCTAAGACTCCCTCTGTCAATCTGTCTCCATCTCGTGCAGTGGTTATTCACAATGCCTCGGAATAAGCTGCAGGTCCCTCTGAAATATAATCTATCTCAGTCAAAGGCCGCCAGGGCACTGTCTCTTTACTCGGGAATTATGGCGTTCATATTAGCAAGTCTACTAAGAAATTCATATTCAGGAAATGTGCACTCTGCAGAAATGTCTCATGGAAATTAGATTTCAAGAGGCAAAAATAGCACAATGCCATGAGATTACAGAAGGTGGAGATCCTTTTTTGTGTTTTCCCCCATTCTCCCAGCAATTAATTTTTCCCTCTGGCACAATTTGAAGACAATAATTTACTTTCATTAATTTATTGTCTACCTGTTATGGAACATTATTTTGATGAGTTTTTTTAAAACACGAGCGCCTTTTTTAAATCACGCTTTCTTCATAAATCTGCCAGAAAGATTTAATGCACCCAAGCGACTTCTGAGGGCACTCATCCATGTTATGCATATTTGGCCAAATGCAGCCCTGGGGTAAGTAGACATCAGTCTCCTGAATTCAGTGGAGTTGCACCTGCTTATATCACCGCTGAGCTTGGCCCAATAGCTTTTGCAACATGAAAAACAAGTGGCAGTGACTTTTTATATTCGGATTGTATGTGACTAAATAATGTCATACAGACAGATAAAATTCAATGTGCTCCATTGCAGGATATGCATATCCATTCTCTTACTAGACTCCTGTCTCAGAAGCTGACAGGCCTGCTCACTCAGTTTGAGAGAGAACAGGAATATCCTTTGATCTTGGCCTTAACTAATTCCTCCAGCCTAATTTCCTCCCTCAGGATGACAGAGAGAAAGGTAGCTGCCACCTCTGTCTGGCCAGCCAGCTCCGTTAATTTCACTCCTTTTGTATATATAAATGTATATGGACAAGCCCAGTGGCTCGGACCATATGGCCTTGAGATAAAAGACTTCCTCCTGCTCCCTACTTACTGGAGCAGTAGCCATCACCCGCCTCTCATTGCTTCACCTTGGAGTGCTTCAGAGCCATCAAGAATGAGATTGTGCAGAGCTCTACTTAATCCCCTGGTTAAAACCGTTCTCAAAACGTTATTAAAATCCTGCCTACCTGAAAGACAGTCCCTCTCCTTGTGACATACAGTCACAGTTACAGTCCACAACAGCCCCTGAGCTGGATCCCCCTCCTCGAAGAGAGCAGTTGCTGGCTGGAGGTTCTCTGGACAGTGCTTCTCCCCACCTTGGTCAGAAATAGCCCAAACCTGATGGCCTGTTAGGTGTGATGGCTGCCATCTTAACACTCCCTACATACATCTTCTGGACAGGAACTTCCTGAGCAACTGAGGTTCATACGCAGGGGTGGCTCTATGTTTTTTGCCGCCCCAAGAACGGCAGTCAGGCCGCCTTTGGCGGCATGCCTGCGGGTGATCCATAGTCACGCGGATTCGGCGGCGTTTCTGTGAGTGATCTGCCGGTCCCGCAGCTTCAGCGTACCCACCGCCAAATTGCCACCGAAACCACGGGACCAGCGGACCTCCTGCAGGCATGCCACCAAAGGCGGCCTGACTGCTGCCCTCACCCCGACCAGCAGGCCGCCCCCTGTGGCTTGCCACCCCAGGCACGCGCTTGCTGTGCTGGTGCCTGGAGCTGCCCCGTTCATATGAATTTGAAATCTGGATGAGCCCTTCCTTATGTGCTATCTGCTACCTTGTGCAACACACTGGGGATTGATCTGGGAACCTCTAGAGCTATCAACATAAGTGTCTACAGCTTGAGTTAAAGAACCAGGATCTATAACTGAAGGCTGTAACAGTCTCAGGGTCCTCTGTGGATTAGGCATGGGGGAGGAATGCAACATTGACATCTTTTGTGACTTTGGGCAAGTTACTTAACACAAGTGCCTCGGTTTTCCCATCTGTAAGACGGGAATCACAATATTTAGCTACCTATACCACAGTGCTGTACAATGTGTGTAAAGAACTTTCAAAAAGTGCTGCCTTCTAAATGCTAACTGCTGCCTTTTTCCTCCCAGGAGTCCTATTTACAGCTGCTCAGCCTCAACAATAAATTGAAATGGAACTTTTTTTATCATTATAATGAATACATTAACTTATGCCGGGGCGATTTAATGATGTGGTATGATTTCCTATAGAAGATGGTTTTGAATATTTAATGATACAACCTTAGCTAGAGCTTTTCACTTCTACAGATGCCATAGCAATTATGTTTTAATGTAAGGATCTGGATAGTTTAGAATCAAAAGAGGAACTATTCTTTGATGCAAGCCCAGCTTTCCTTCTGGTTTGCTGATGTCCTTTCAGGAGACAAGGGAACTAATTCTTCACAGCCTTACACCTTGTAGACTCACTTGCGTTTGTGCACAGTGGGTGTCAAAGGCTAGCATTCTGATCTTGTAACATAGCACACCCATTTTGCATCGGTACATGCTGCTACACAAAGTGGCAATGATGGAGAATCTGGGGCACCCTCAAGGGTTAAATAGTAAGTGTGAACCAATCAGAGGGCTGCAGATGCTGTCATTCTGGCCCTTTTGGGTGGTACTTCCTGTGACACCTAATCTCCCTAGGGCTCTTTGGCAGGGGCTTTATATATATATATATATATATGGGGTCGCGAGCTGTCAGCCTGCACCCCAAACCCTGCTTTGCATCCAGCATCAAAGATTCATGACCCCCCCCCCACATATAACCGAATATATAATAACCCAAGGACTCAGAGAATACTCAGCTCTTAAGGTCTTCAAAATATGATACTGAAATTCCTCGTTCTCAGTTCAGCTCTGTGGCTTTGTCTACCTTACAGAATTAAACAGTTACTGAGCATGGCTGTCAATCAGTTTAACTGAACTGGAACAGCTAAACTGCAAACATAGACAAGGGCAAAGAGTGCTGAAGGCAGTTAGGCCTTGTCTACACTTGCAGACGCAACAGACTTGAGAGAAAACCAAACAGAGCTTGGCTCTAGGAAGGTCTTTCCATTACTTAGCCATAGCTGGACGGAGTGTCTTAGTTCTGGTTCAACCTTTTATAGCCCTTAACCCTTTTCCCATCAGACATTGCTTCAGTTAGAGAAAAAATAAACTATACACAGTGGTGCTGGAATGAGGGATGCTGGGGATGTGGCTGCACCCCCTGGCATGAAGTAGTCACAACAAACACCTAATACATGATTTCCAAGGTTTTCCATGATTTCTGTCATCAGCACCCTCACTACAAAAATTGTTCCAGAACCCCTGGACCATACACCTGCTGTAGTGGAGTTGGTGCTGTTCTGCAAAGTCCTGCCTCGGGTTATACTTTCATTTGTGTACAGACACTTCCTTGAAGCAGGATACTTGACTGAACTGGAGTCTTCCTGTGGCACAGGTAAATACCTAGGGCTTTAATTCCCTTTTAAACTAGTAAGCATGCTCCTAGCCTTATGATATGTAACATTGTCACACTTATCTATTCTGAGAATCTTTCTCCTTGCCTCGGCCCTTATGCTTCCAGTCTGGGATGGAACAAAGGTTTAGTGGAAGGAGCAACCTGGCCAAAAAAAAAAAAAAAAAAGAGAGAGAGAAATTGTAAGGATTGTTGGGACTAAAACCCATGTCTGGGGCAGCTGACATTGGCCCATTGTCACTGGGAGGCCATGCAGAGCCCTGCCAAACAGTCCTAGGGAGATTAGGTGTCACAGGAAGTACCACCCAAAAGGGCCAGCATGACAGCATCTGCAGCCCTCTTATTGGCTCACACTTACTATTTAACGCTTGAGGGTGCCCCAGAAAGCTGTCTGGTCAACCACACAGTCTTCTGGCTTGCTGCAGCTCCCGACCTTGCCTCACTTTTAAGTCTCCAGCCCTGGCCTGATTCTGACCCTGACTCTTGCCTCTTGCCTTCCGACTTCAGCCCAGTAACTACTCCTGCTCTTTGGTCTCCAACCTTGGCTTGACTGCAACCTTGACTCTTGCCTATTGATCCCAACCCTAGCAGTTACTCTGATCTTTGCTCTGTGACTACCACCTTATGGCTGTCCTTGATACTGTAACACCAGTCCAGCAGTGACCCCTAGGTCAGACAGCCTACACCTTGATCTCTTCAGGTTTGTCAAGACTCCTTTCGACCCCCTCCGCAGAAGCCCCTTAGCAGGGTTATGTAAGGGGCAGGTCTATCGCCACCCTAGGGACACCAGGGGGTACCGGATGAGCAGGAGCAGAATGTCCAACTCTGAACCAAGAACCATGTGCTGTGGGCCCAAGTGACACAGCTCCTAGCAGAAAATCAGACACTCCACAAGCAGCTGGCATGCTCCCAGGAAGAAAGGGCTGTGCTCCAGGTTCAGGTTGGGCCACTGCCCTCCAAACAGGATCCCATGGTACCATCACCTGAACGTTTTGATGGGAACTGCCTGAAGTTCAGAGGTTTTCTGAACTGATGCCCATCACCTTTTCCTGCTCCGCAATCAAATATAACCCACCAGCCAGTCCCAGGGTGGGACTGATGCCAGCTTGCTAGCTGGAGAAGCACTGGATTGGGCTTCCCCCATAGGGGAGCAGGACAGTGCAGTGTTAACCAATTGGAACACCTCCCTGAAAGCGTTTTCTGCAGTTATCGATAACCCTTATTGTGTTTGCTCAGTGGAAGCTGCCTCATACGCTGCCCAGTTCCAGCGACTTGTGGCTGACGTCAAATGGAACGAGGCAGCCCAACTTCACTAATTTCGATGCATACCTAGTTAGAAGATAAAGACCGAACTAGCTTGTCTGGAGACCCCGAACAGTTTGGGTGCCTTTATTGATGTCTGTCTCCATGTCAGCAGTTGGCTGTGTGAACGAAAGAAAAGGGGAACCATGCCACCACCTCACTCACACGCCATGCCAAAAAAGTCCAGGCCCAATCACGAACCAATCCAGGGTGATCTTGTCTGCTGATGCTTGACACTGGAAGAGAAGGAATGGTGATGGCACAATAACTAATACTTTTATTGCAGAGTGCCAGGACTTGTTCTTGCCTCTTGCCCATCATGGACCTTGACCAGTAAAGAATCAGGAAACAAGAAAGCCCAGGCCTTATAGGGAAGGCCTAGGCACTGTCAGGCACTATACTCTGGAACTATCTCCCAGTCCTTGATGAAAACCTGGGTCCTCCCTCCACTTCCAAGTACAGATACAGTTACTTATGTGGACAGGACATAGTTCACTGGTTCTCAAACTTTTGTACTGGTGACCCCTTTCACATAGCAAGCCTCTGAGTGTGACCCCACTTATACATTAAAAACACTTTTTAATATATTTAACACCATTATAAATGCTGGATGCAAAGCGGGATTTGGGGTGGAAGCTGACAGCTCGCGACCCCCCATATAATAACCTCGCGACCCCCTGAGGGGTCCCGACCCCCAGTTTGAGAACCCCTGACATAGTTGATTCCTCCTCAGTGAGCCCTGATCAATTCTGGGACCACCAATAATTTCATAGACACCAAAGCTGTTCAAGTCCTACAAATCCCCCTGCGCTTGAAGCCTATGTCAGTCCTTGTAGAGATGATAGATGCATTACTGGCCCTGCAGACAGGAATGACCCAGGAAACTGTATCCTTAGAGGCTGCACTCCAGTGACATCAGGACATACTGCAATTCAATGTGATTTATTCTCTATGCTTCTCCCTGGTTCTTGGCATCAGCTGGCTGGACCAGCACAATCCTTGCATCTCCTAGGGAGAGAAGAGGATCAGCTTCCCATCTCAACATTACTAAAGGGTCTCCCTGCATTCTCCTAGCCCCAACCTGCTGGACCTGGGGTCCAGGGCTAGTCTTAGGGAAAATGGCGCCCTGGGCGAACTTGTAATTTGGTGCCCCCCCATCACTCCTGACCCCCCCAGCTCCCTGGGCTTCCCGCCCCCCCATCACCTCTGGGCCCTGCTGCCTCCCCCAGTGTTTAATTTGTTTTGAAAGAGATGCCAGAGGCTAGAGCTCAGCCCTGGCACAAATTAAGCACTGGCAGGGCGGCCTGTTACTGGCGGGTGCAGGCCGGGCATCCAGCTCCGAAGGCAATGCCACCACCATCAGCAGCGCAGAAGGAAGAGTGGCCTGGCATATGGTGTATTGTCACCTTTCAGTGCTGCTGCAGTGGCTTGTGGTGCTTGATGCTCCGCATGTGGCCCAAGGCGGGCTTCGTGCTGTCACATGGGGGCTGCATCTCGCCAGAGCCCATGGCCCTCCTGGCTCACCCAGGGCACCATTTCAGATTTTGGGGGGTGGGAGGAAACTTCACCCCTGATTCCAGGGACTACTTAGGCACCTGAAAACTCTAAGGTTTTTGCAGATAATAACTTAGGAATTAGCTGACAGGAGCACTGTATCTAATTGTTATATAAAGAAAGAAAAAACTCCATTTTAGTCAATTGTTTTTCACTAAAAACATAATTTTAACACATGCAATTAAGGTTTTTTTTTCTTTTATTCAGAAAGGGAATTTATTTTTCTAATTATTTTGGCCTTTATGTTTACTGATCACAATTGAGTATGTGACTCACTAGCATTTGACTCCATCATTGCTATTGGTATCACAGTTGGAACTGCATTTATTTTCATGCAAATTTTAAGTTATTTTACGATATAACTAAAAAGACCATTTGAAAATAAGCCCAGTGCCTGATTGCTGGGCACCTGCAACTCCTGGTGATGCTAAAGAGGGGTGGGTATGCAGTATCTCTCCAAATCAGCCTAGTGCTAGTATTTATGAGATCTATGAGGAGTTAATGCTTGTATGATAAATGCATTCAGTCTTTCTCTTTGATGTATGTGTTTGAAAAAAGTATTTTAGTGATATGGCTCACTTCCCAGTGCTCTGAAAAAGTCACATATGTCCGCTTTCCTGTATAATCTGATAATTTACTGCAATTAGTGTTTGAAATATTTCTGAGCCTCCAGTTACAGTAGTTAACCCGTATTTGTAAAATAAATATTTTCCTTCACTGTCATATTGCCCAGTGTTATGTGATCATGTAATGAAAGGCCCTATTGTAATGCATGCTGTGTGCTCACATGAGGAGTTAAGCTATGATTTTCTGAAGGAGCTTTGCCACTGAATTTCCTAATTTGCTTTTGTGGATTTCAATTATGACTTTAATGTTTGTTAGCTTAGACTTTTTCAATTTAACATTGAAATTTATGGTTGATTTCTGATCTCAGTAGGTTCATTCCAGCTGCCTGTCCTTTGATGATTGACTTTGGAAGTATCTGGTTATTTTGTGCCTATTCTGGCATCTGGCCAAATTAGTCATTAATCCATCCTACCTTGCTCCTACTCATGCCCCTCTTTAAAAGAATATATTAAATCGTAACTGTCTATAATGTCCCTAGAGACCTCATAACTTCCCTCCCCCTCCTTTTTTTGGTTGATAGATTTTTTTCTTTTTAGTGCTTATGAAGACTGCTGGATTCACACCCTTGGAGACTGAAGTCCTGTCTCTTCAGAACAAGCACAGCTTTCTCACACTGCTCTGCCAATGTAGCTCAAACCTGGTGGGCCAAAGCTTAGGAGGGGAGAGAAGGTCAATCTCCAGGTCCATTTAATCCTTTGCTGAAATGATAGTTGATGGAACAAATTAATGACTGGGGACTGGCGGTGCTGATGGGGATTTGGATTTGGACATTTCACTAGGACCTTGACTGAGTCCATCAGACACATTTTATAGAAACCACTGAACAGTCACAACCTACCTGGGATGGTAAATGTAAAACAACATCACAACATTGTATTGTTCCAAAGATATTTCAGTTGAATGTGGTGTAGCCTCATGGGTTTCCCTCAACTTGCTATTCTCTTGGGGTGAAATTCATCCCAGTGCCTAGCCCTGAGGTGGCTCCCTGCACAGAGATGAATGGCACCCTTGATGAGTAAAATGCTGACTATTAAGCACTGCATAATAATTTTTTTTTTAAAAAGACAAAATAGATTTCTTTAATCCAATAAATTGATAGTTTTTCAGTCAGGTTTTAAATGATAAATGGGGTGGCTCTCTTTTAAATAAGATGGTTCTATTTTGTTCCTTGTACATCAAGGAATCTGAATTCTGTAGATTCAGTGTTCTGAGAGCCCACACTTGGATTTCTCATCATGTGTATGTTTCTGCCTTTCCAGCAAATAGGATCAAATTTACTATCCCCTGGATTAGTACTAGCCTGAAATTTTACTATGCTGGTACCAATGGAATGATAAGGGCATCACAGTGAAGACTTCTTTCCTCATTTATGGGGTTGTAAAGTGCTTTGAAAATGTAAGAAGCTCATTGAAATAGCTTAACATGATATCTGTCCTCATTGTGGTTTTTATTTTAATAATGGGATTTGGAATGATAGCTTATATAATAAGTAAGTTTTGAAATATCTACACTTCTTAGATCATAAGTAACACTGACTTAGGCCCGGATCCTGTAATTGGATCTGCCTGGACAGACACTTATTCCCAAATGGAATTGCACTGAAATTATGGCGCTTGGCATGGATCAAGGTCCTACCTATGTGGAGCTGGTTGAAGGATCTGGGCCTTTATGTTTATGGTCATGTCTTCCTCTTGCGTCTGACCCAGGAGGCTGATAAACTACAACTTTCTGACACCTAAAGGAGCTCTTCTTTAGCTTAAGTGATAGAGGTCTGTGCTCTTGGTGCTGAAGATCCCAGGTTCAGTCCCCCCAGATGACCATAGTGTCTGTGTATGAGCATTCATTGCACTCGTATCCTGGAGAATTGACTCAGCTCTTTGTCTTATTGGCATAGCATGATTCTGTTTTGTGAACTTCAGCGTTTTTTTCTGATGAGGCTTTACAAATGACATGCATACTAAAGATCTCATGACAGTTTTTATAGAATCATATAGTGTATGCCTGCAAGAGGTCATCAAGTCCAGCCCCCTACACTGAGGCAGGGCCAAATAAACCTAACCATCCCTGATGGGTGTTTGTCCAACCTGTTCTTAAACACCTCCAGTGATGGGGATTCCAAAATCCCTTGGAAGCCTGTTCCAGGGCTTAACTACCCTTATAGTTAGAAAGTTTTTCCTAATATCAAACCAAAATCTCCCTTGCGGCAGATTAAGCCCATTACTGCTTGGCCTACCATGAGTGGACATGGAGAACAAGTGATCGCTGCCCCCTTTATAACAGCCCTGAATATATTTGAAGACTCTTATCAGGTCCTCCTTCAGTCTTCTTTTTTTTCAAGATGAAGTATGCCCAGGTTTTTCAACTTTTCCTCATAGGTTAGGTTTTCTAAATCTTTGATCCTTTTTGTTGCTCTCCTCTGGACACATTTGTCCATATCTTTCCTAAAGTGTGGTGCCCAGAACTGGATGCAATAGTTCAGCTGAGGTCTCACCAGTGCGGAGTAGTGTAAGACAATAACAGTAGAGGCTAGCCGCCCCTGTTTTTGACCCAAATCCCCCTACCCCCAAAGTGTTGCATGACATACTGTCCTGCCTTCTAGCCTGCACTTGGCTGCATTTCAGTGGTGCTATAGATTTTTCCAGAGTTGTACAGCACTCTGGGATCATTCAGGATGAAAGGTGCAGTGATATAAATCTATTATGATTATTGATTAGATATTCCTTTGCATGAGATATTTATAATTTGGTACTTGGGATGTTACCTCTTGTTGCTCATTGCTTGTAGCTGATGTTTCTGCATGAAAACTTGAAGTCCCCAACAACTGAGGAGTTTAGGCAGAAACCTCCTCCATGGACATGTTGTTCCACAAAAAGAAGAACAGGAGTACTTGTGGCACCTTAGAGACTAACAAATTTATTAGAGCATAAGCTTTCGTGGACTACAGCCCACTTCTTCGGATGCATACCTTGTTCCACAAGGTATCTTGCACCAATCTCTAAAGCAGCTTGTATTGGACAGACACTGTCAGGGACAAGGTACTAGACTAATGAATCACTGGTCTGATCGAGTATGGCAATTCTTATATTTTCTTGTTGTACTTGACATCTTCTAGTAAACAAAATTACAATCCCTAAACCCCCCCGCCCCCAAAAAAACAACTATCAAATCAGAACCAAAGTTTTGTAGTTAGTGTAGTAAAGTACAATTCAGAACTCTCTCTCCTCCTGAGAAAGACAGTGCTTTGCTATGTATCAGCCTGCTGCTGGATCTGGAAGGGATGCTGTGGAGAATGAGGGTATTATATGGAGTATTTTTTTAATAAGTATCCTATGCCTCTCAGGTCAGCTGTTGATATTAAGCTGCCTGACTGCCAGGAGTTAAATCAAAAAAAGGTTGTTAAGGAAATGAAAATGGCAAAGAGAAGGTTCCTTAAAGGAGAAATGGGGGGAGAGCCCCTGCTTGGCTCCCAACAGGCTGGCATGGAGATAATTTGCCATACCCGTCTCTCTTGTTCCTCTGCCCTGCCTCAGCTCTGCCCATGGGTTGAACTTTAAAAGGCCACTCCCAGCAATCAATTGCACATGCACTTACTAGGTGCTATGTCCATTGTGACGTATGATTGAGAAAAGCTTGCTCGTATACCTGCTGTAAGCTGTTTATGTTTCTCTCTCTTTGGCACTGAAGGAGATCAGCCAAGGGTGTTTGATCAACAGCTGTTTTGAACAGGAGAAATTGCAGATTCTGTGGCAGCATGATAGACAAAGAGCCTTCTCCATCAGGCAAGTAGGAATTTGGGGAGTCCATTGTTGCAAAATAACTTCAAGTGAGATGTAAGCAGTGGGGCTGCTTTCCAGGCATAAACACTGATCGGGTTCCCTCTTGACAAGGCCATAGCAAAGCAGAGTCATGCTAGGAATGCTAATCTTGGGCTCACTCAGCACAAAAATAGTGCCAAGGTCCATCAAATGACATTGTTATATTTATAAAAAGCCATGCAACTGTATAGTTACAGCACAATGCAGTCACTGCTGGGGTGAGAACCAAACTGAACACCGCAATATGCAACAGAGGTAGATCAGGATTATTATTATTTATTTTATTAGGGTGGGGTAAAGTGCGTGCCAGTATAGAGTGAATGCCCGCCTATATGGGAGTATTTCTCTGCAGGAGGGCTCAGCAGCTGGGATGGAAAGAAGTCAAGGCTGTAATCATGTGTGGGTGCCACAACCAGACCGTGGGCAGGGATGGAGAAGTAGTGTCATGGTAAGTGTAATGTACTAAGGACTGTGTTGAAACTGCAAGCTATAACTTTAAGACCGGCGGGGGTTTCCTGGTCCTCCTTGCAGGCTGGAGCTGTAGCAAAGCATGAGAGCAGAGTCATTCTGGAAAGAGCCAGTTTAAAGTAAGGTGGGGTAAGTTGTGCCTTGCTGCCTTAGGGAGCAGCCTGGTTTTTCTCTCTCTGTTTTTGCATTCTTCTATGTTATCATTCTGGTTTCTAAGAAATGAAGTAGTGGGTAATTGGCTGTATAAACCCCGCAATGGTGATGAAGGGGTTAAAGAGCTGCTGTGGATAAGGATGGTCGCTTCCCACTCACCCAGTCAGTTATGTCAGGGGTGGAATAAGGGCTTAAAAGCAGGACGTTCCATATAGTTGATGAACAGCTCTGAAAGAGAGCAGATGGTGGCCCAAGAGAAACTCCTGGAAGCCTTCAGGAAGACCATTCACCGATTTCTCTCCTCCTCCTTCTGAATACCTACTCCAGTGCCCTCAAGGAGACAACAGACTCTCTGGTATACCAGCTGGGTAGGATAGGTTCCGCAAGCCCTTGTAGCCCTGGCTTAATTTAAATAACTTGACAAAAGTAACTTGCCTAGTTGCTTAGTGGGCATGATTGGGAAGGTGAGTGGAAGGTTAAGTTGTCATAACAAGCAGTATGCTGGAGTCAGGGTGGCTAGTTAAGATAAGCAGGAACATTCTGATATTAGTAAGCAAGCCTAAAGGTAGATAAGGCAGAAGTGAGATTATGCATGGACCAAGTAGGCTGCACAGGGATTGGTTCCTGGAGAGTAACCAAGCCAGTCATGAAGTGTGTGATGCAATGTATAGTTAGGAACTAGTGTTGGTAGAAATGTAGTAAGAAAAAGATTTGTTGTATGACTTTGGATCTGTGATGTACCCTGCATCCATCCCTTGTGTTTGAGTCTGATCAACTCAGCATAGCTTTGCTGTATGCCAATAAAGGCACCTGAGTGACGAGGTTGCAGTTGAACTGAATTTTCGCAAAACCGAGTGGAATAGGGCTTGGGGGAACCCAAACAGCACTAAGAGGAGCTGTTAGGTGGCTGATACTGTGACCCTCTACCCCTTTGAGGGTTAGGGACTCTACGGAAGGGACTGGGGGAGTGGGAGCCCCACTCTCTTCAAACACTGTTGGACTATTTGATGCTATTTTGTATCATAGAGGCTCCTGCTAAGGCAGATGGGGGCACCCTAAGGATTTTTCAGTGACAGCAGGAGGTTCCCCTCAGCAGCCCGAGAACTGTGACAAATGGTGGAGAATGCAGGCATGAGATCGCCTCTGAGGTAAGAAGAGCTGGGTGTGTGTGAGAGAAAGTTACTTACACATGTGGGCTGTCTAAGCAAGATGGACTTGGACAGGCTGCTGAAATGGCTGACAGAAAGCCAACAGCAACAAGCCACACAGCAGCTGCTACAACAATTAGCTATGCAGCAGCAGCAGGTGCCGTAGCAGCAAGAGCTGCTAAGGGAAATAACGGCACGACAGCAAGACCAACAACAGCAGGTCCAACAAATGTTGTTGTTTTTTCAAGCCAAGCAGGGTGGCAGTGGGGACACCGACAAGTCCGAGGATGAAATCTTTTGTTGTTGGTGAAGCTGGCAAAAATGGGCCCAAATGATGACTTTGAATCCTTCCTTATTCACATTTGAACGGATGGCTGAGGCAGCCTAGTGGCTACAGGAATGCTAGGCCACCCTGGTGGCCCCTTTCCTCATTGGACCAGTCCAGGCAGCGTATGGAGAACTGGATGTGATGGCCCCACAGGACTACCTGAAAGTCAAAATGGCTGTCCTTTGAGTATGTAGCTATTACAGAGGAAACCCACCATCTGCACTTTGGAGAAGGGAAATACTCCCTAGGAGCATGACCCCAAGTGGTAGTTCAGTGGTTAAGGGACCACTGCTGGCACTGGCTAAATCCAGAAGCCAGGACAGGGGTACAAGTAGCTGAAATTGTGTTGGTGGAACAGTTCATGCACCTCCTATCTGCTGGTGGAAGGACCGGGGTGTTACAATGTTAGTCAGAGACATTGGTGTCTTGGTTGATCAAGGAACTATGCAACCTATGAAAGTTAAGACACTGTGAACATCAGTCTATCATCTGCAAACAGAGAGTCTAGTATAACTTTTAATAAAGCTCTAAAAGAAATGTTTAGGAAATTTGTGATCACAGGCCCCAAACATTGGGACCAATTACTCTCTTCCCTGCTATTCGCCATCTGGGAAGTTCCTCAATTCTCCATGGGCTTTTCACCTTTTGAGCTCTTATATGGAAGACAACCCCACAGTGTTCTAGAACTGTTTTGAGAATCCTGGGAAGAACAGGGTCCTCAGGTGTCCAACATGCTCCAACACGCCCTCCAGTTGTGGATATGGAGAACTGGAAGTGTTTGCCAGAAAGAAACATCTGCAGGCTCAACGCAAACAAGAGACACCTTATAACTGCAGAGCTTGATTGAGAGAGTTTAAGCCATGTGATTGGGTACTGTTACTGCTACAGAGTCTACACTGTTGGCCGACTGGCAAGGGCCCTTCGAGGTGGTTAGAACGGTGGGCCCCAGGTGGGTCTTGCACTCAGGGAAAAGGAAAAATCCAGATTTATCATATAAACCTTCTAAAGGCCTGGAAGTCCAAGGAGGGGCTTTTCATTGAACCCTGCCCCCATATCCAAACTCATGCCCTGATTGATAAACCTGCGAGTCTGTAAAGATGGAGAAAACCTTACAACCTGAACAAAGGACAAGTCCAGCAATCTGTTCCCCATGGTCTTCTCATCTACTCCAGGAAAGCTACACTTGGTCTCTCCTATATTAAAACAGCATCAGGATAAAAAGTGAGGGAAAACCCTTGCCCTCTGCCCTGGAAAATGTAGGACCTAGTTCAGAGCTTCAAGCAGTGTTAGACCTGGAAGAGGTAGAGGTGTGCTAAAGTAAATAGAGGAGCCCCATTGCCCTGGTCCCTAAGCTGGATGGAATGGTGCATAGATTTCCACAAAGTCAATGCAATATCTAAATTGTATGCCTATCCCATATTACTGGTGCGGGTGGGGCAACAGAGAATATATCTACCTAGTGACCTTATCAAAGGGTACTGGCAGATCCCTCTTACACCTGACTGCAGGGAAAAGATGGCTTTCTCCATACCATTTGGTTTGTACTAGTTCCGTACCATACCATTCGGCCTCTATGGTACGTCTGTGACCTTCCAGAGGTTGATGGATAAAATCTTGCAAGCCCATTGACAATATGCCACTGCCTATCTGGACAACATTCTCCTCTATAGCCATAATTGGGGGGACAGCCTGAAACAGGTAGCAGTAGTACTTCAGTCCCTCACAGAGACAGGGTTGACAGCCATTTGGTGAAATGCAAGATCGGCAACCATGAAGCCTGAGGTATGCAATAGTAGGTGGCCAGCTGTGATGCTGGATGGACAAAGTTCCCGTTTTGATGAGCTGCCCTGTCCCTCTGATGAAAAAACAAGTGCGACGATTCCTAGAATTAGTCACATACTATCGATGTTTTGTCCCGGGGTTCACCACCACTGCAACTCACATAGCAACCCCTTTTTGCTAATTACAGACCATGCACCACTCCAATGGTTGAGCAAAGTGTAGGAGACCAATCCTCAAATAATGTGTTGGTATTTATTACTACACTCATATAGTCTCCAAGCTGTCACCAAGCTGAAAAAGCTCACCAAAATGCTGCCTTTTCCCCCTGTGATGAGGGAGCCCCTCCCCTCACCAACTCTAACACCCTTACCCCAATCCTGAGGGGGAGGGTGTGTGACAGAGTGTATAAGCTGGTGATGAAGTGGTTAAAGAGATGCTGGAGTCAAGGCTAGCCCTGCCCCTCTGGCCCTGTCAGTCCTCCTGTCAGAGGTGGAATAAGGGCTTAAAAGCACGCAGTTTCAGACAGTTGCCAAGCAGCTCTGGAGGAGAGCAGATAGCAGCTTTCCAGATCCCAGAAGAGACTCCCAGGGGAACTGGCCCCAGGAGGGCCATTCACTGATTTCCCCTTCCCTCCAACCCACCCGTGCCCACAATGGAACAGTAGAATTTTGGTATGCTAGCTGGGAGGAGAGGTTCGACAAGCCCCAAGGTGAGCCGTTAGGTGGCTGGCACTGCTATCTTCGACCCCTTTCAGGATTAGGTAAACTGGGACTATACTAAAAGGACTAGAGAAGTGGGAGCCAGGAGCCCCACCCCCTTCAAAACACTGTCAGAATCGTTGACCCGATTTTGTATCACGAAGACAACTGCTTAGGCAGATGGGGGCACCCGAAGGAATTTTCAGACAGTAGGAGGTGCCCTCAGTGACGCATAGTGATACTCTTGCTGGAAGGTTGCAATGTATCTCCGTTTGTCTATTTTCTCTCTGGCTGTGCTGTGAACATAACAGGAAGGTTTGGCATGTGTAATAGGGGCTGGCTATAAATTTTCTGGAATTGGGGAAGCAAGGTGGAGAGGACAGGGTTTTTTTGCTGGTGGGAAGCAGGATCAGTTTGGGCACGTCATAGGTGAATGGAAGGAAGGCTCAGAATTGGAACAGGGCTCTTTTCACAGGTGGTGGTAGTGAGCAGAGCTCCACAGTGAGAGGTTTGGTCCGACACGACGGGGTTGGATGCTTGTAGGAGAGGGCTGTTGCAATGACAAGTATAGTCTTCTGTATTTTAATGTACTTTGAGGATGTGGGGTTTCATCCCTCGTTATCAAAGTGTCAAACATCTTCACTAAAAATATATATTCATCCTGAAGACAGGTGTCCTTGCTCAGGGCAGGTACACTTTTGATTTTCTTCATCCTAAAGTTTCTATGTAAACAGGAGGGTCCACCCCCTCTGCCTGCCCCCATCAGCAAATAATTTGAATCCAGTTCCTAACTCTGCAACTCAGCCCCATCTCCACTTGTAACCACGTCAACCCACTCTCTTGGATGCTAGGGAGAAAATTCATCTTTCCATCTGGCCCTGTTCATCTCATTAGTGAATGCATGGCATGATTGTAAGATATTTTACCCTCTGCAGAAAAAAATCACATCGTATGTCTCATGGAAATGGTCTCATTTACAAAGAGGAAGAAATGGCCACAACTGCTAATACTGCCCTGGACTCTCTGTCACTCAAAGTGCTCGCTACCTTTCTGCTTTGCTCTCTTTCATGGGACTGCTTCTGTGACTTATTCAGTGTGAGGGTGTTAGCGCCCCAGCCTTCTGCACTTCCTCTCTCCTCTAAGTTGTTTAAATCATCTCATCTGTAAACAAACAGCTCCTCCTAGTCTATTTTTGTGATAGTGCTCATGAGAAATGTCAGACTAATAGTCCTGGATCCAGATGTCCTCTTTAGTCACAGAACAGGTACAGCATGGACAGTAGCAATGTAAACTTTCCCAAATCACACCACTAGGATGCTGCCAACCTGAGCTGGAAGGACTGACCACTTCTTAGGCCATGTCCACACTAGAGAGCTTACAGCGGCATGGCTGTACCAATGCAGCTGCGCTGCTGTAAGGTCTGCCGGGTAGCCGCTCAGTGCTGATGGGCGAGAGCTTGCCTGTCCAGCGTCCACATAATTAAACCACCCCCAACAAGCGGTGGTACCTATGTCGGCAGGAGAGGCTCTGCCGCCAACATAGCGCTGTCCACACCAGCGTTTCTGTTGGTGTAACTTATGTCGCTCAGGGGGGGTGGGTTTTTTCGCACCCCTGAGCGACATAAATTAATCCAACAAAAGTGCTAGTGTAGACATAGCCTGAGTGTGAGAGGGAAGTTGGCTGTCCAGGCCTATTCATTTCTTGACTATTCTGCTGAGACTGCCTACAGGAATGTAGATGGCTTTGGTGGTGGTGATAAAGACTCAAGTCTATTAAAACTACCCTCTCATTTCACATGGGGTGTCAAACACCAGCTGGTCACTCATCCAATGCCAGCTTGAAACCTGAGCTTCCATGTTTGGTTTGCGGTCAAAAATCTCTAGAGCTGGAACAGAGCATGTCTCCAACCTGTTCACATTGCTCAAGCATGGGCTTGATGCAGGAATTTCTGGGTAAAATTCTATGGCCAGTGTTTGTACAGGAAGTCAGACTAGATGATCATAATAGTCTCTTCTGGCCTTAAAATTCATGCATCTATGAAAGTGATCATATGTTAGAGCAGCGCGACCCCCTTCTGAAAACAAAAATTACTACATGAACCCACGTGAGGCTGAAGCCAAAGGCCGAGCCACTCTGCCCTGGATGGGGGAGGGCTGAAGCCAAAGCTGGAGTTTGAGAACCGCTGTGTTAGAGTATCTTGCCTTAGGAAATGTCTCAGTGAGAATCTTACTTATTTCTCCCTTTCATTTAAAATCTATTTTTTTTCCTCCTCTTACTTCAAGATTTATTTAATCTCTTTCTCTGAGCTTTATCTAATTAAAACAAAAAATACTTTATTCATGTGAGTGTTCTGTGAACTTTACTCAGAAAAAATGCTGAACGTACCAAAAGCACAGAACAGTTTTTGTATATGTGGGGATTTTGTTTGGTTTGGGTTTTTTTTGCTACTCAGCAAAGCTTTTTTTTCTTTAAGTAAAAAAATGGCTACATCCCCACAACTTAGGTAGACAAAATAGTCAGATTTTCTTAGGAGAACAAAACAATTAAATAAATGGCTTTTTTATTGGTCAAAAAAAGATGTTTGTTGCACATTGCAAACAAATGCTTCTCTAATGTGTCGCTGCACAGTGTCCAGCTCAGTGAGGTCGTGATCCTTGAATTAAAAGAACTTTAAGGTGGCAAAGTCAAGCCCTCAAAAGTAAAAAAAATGCCATAATTAAGGTTGCACATGCAACCTTGTGCACATGCATTATAATACAGTTTCTAATTACATCATCACGTGCTATTTTTTTCTCACAGGACCCCTGCCTCCTTCAGTGCACAGGACGGATGGTGCTCATTCAATAAGCAGCTATTCAATATTTTGTTATCCGCAGTGGTCAATGTTTGGCCCCAGGTCTTATTTACTGCACACTATTCCAACCCTGCTCCAAAGACAGAATTATTAATTTCCTCCTGGGCTTTTCTATGGCACTCATTATCGTAGCATCCGAATGCTTCACAAACCTTCATGAATTTCTCTGCACAACACCGTTGTGAGATCTCATGGCCACGGGGCACACAGAGGGAAGTGAAAGAGAGATAGGAAACAGAAATAAAAAAACCTAGAGATTCAAGAGGCAACATGTGAAGAAAAGGAGAGGATTCAAATGAATCCCTGAGAACAGATACAGGAAGTGCCCTTTCCTCTGAGGTGCAACTGACATGGGATTCTCAGTGCCAGAGAAAGTCATGCATATGAACATAAACTAAAGAACTGGAGGAGGAAATCCCTAAATCACCGAGGCTGTGGAGATCTGTCCCACTGTGGAATGGTGGGACTGATGCTGGGACAGGGCATGGCAGACCCAGGGATCTCTGCTGGAATAGCACAGATTCTGCAGCACTTCCAGATCTGAACATCCCTGACTTCAGAACTGAACGATAGTCAGAATGCTAATCCTAGGTCTAAAAAGGACAAATTAACCACTAGGGAAAGATCAGAAATCAAAAGAAATATGCTACAAGTCCCTAAGCAGAACCTCCCCATTACTAGAGTCTCTCCATATGGAAAACAAGTAGAGCCCTCAAACATATAGAATCAGTGATCACCGTCTGGAAGAAGAAAATGGAAGGCTGGAAACCCAGAACTGAATGATTGTGTAATTTAGGTGACAGAGCGGAGATTGAAAAGCACAGACATATTTGGCTGACTCCCTTGTTCAAGATCGCAGGGATAGTGGCAGTGACTGCCTTGCACTATATTAGTAAAAGACTTTTCATCAAAAAGTGAGGGAGTAAAGTACGGTCTAACTCTGGGAGAAATGAAAGAGGCAGCAGGGAGAGCATCTCAGCTCCACACTATGATGTCATCCTATCAGATTCAGCCCAAGGCTCAGCACTGTGAAGTCAGCATTGTGAAGTCAGCACAGCATCAGGATGGGGGGGTGAAGCCTGGTTTGCCTTTCCAGATGGGACTCAGCAGTTCAGCAGAGTGGCTGGGTGCACAGTCTATGGCCAGAGACACACAGAGAAAGCCAGGGAGAGAGAGAGAGAGAAAAGGGAAATAAAGAAACTATGAAGAAGAGATTTAATATGCAACATGGAAGGAAAAGAAGAATCAGTCAAAGAAGTCCCTGGGAACAGGTAAGTTCTTTGTGTGAAGAACAAGGGTATGTGTGTGCAATTTGTCAGGGTGCAAACAGGGGGACAAGCTCAGGGAAATCCCTAACTGGGGTTAGTTGTTGGGTTGAATCTAGAGAGCAGGGCTTATCCTCTGGCGACTGAGGCAGAGAGATGATGATAAGAAAAGTGTCAAAGTGCACTGAAAGGAGAAAGAGCTAAGCCATGAAGTCCATCCAATGACTGAAGATCCAAGTGGCCCAGCTCTGGGAGCAGAGATGACAATGTGTAACTGTTGACAGTGGGGGACACAAATTTAAAGGTTCGGGTGGGTTCAGGGCAGCATATAAACCCTGGCATAAATTGGGGTGGGGCACATGACCCCACGTGCCCCCCCCCACACACATACATGTCATCTCTGTCTGGGAGTGAAAGAGCAAACCCTTGAGAAGAGTAGATGGTGAAAGGAAACAGTGACTTTACCAAAGGAGTTATTACTCACAAAACTGTGTGAATGGAGGAAGAACAGAAGTGGGTTCAGTTTAGCAGAATCCTAATAATCTCAGGTAAGGCTGTGCTGGCATTAGTTACTGGAAGCCCCAAGAGGAGGCTGGCATGGGCGGTGGGTATCATAGGCTGGGAGAGGCTGTGTCTCCCCAAACAGCCAGGCATGGCCCCGTCCATGCTCTTCCCCAGCCCCCTCCTTCTGCTTCCCGCTCGGCGTGGCTCCAGTCTCTCTGTGGGGTGGACCCGGCTCGGGCCACACCACCCGCCCTCCCGTCATTCCGGGGCTGAGGGCACTAGCCTGGGGCGGCGGCTGATGGCTGCAATGGGGGGGGAACTCTGGGCTCCGATAGGGGGCATGGAAGGGGAGGGGCCTCGGGCGGAAAGAGCAGGCTGGGGGCTAGCCTCCCCCAGCTGGCGGCGGTTCATAGACCTTCTTAACACTGAAGGGGGTGCATGTGTGTATATTCATGGGTGCTCTTCTGCAAATGATTGTGAAACAGCATTCCAGAAACTTAACCAGGGTAACAGCCTGTCATTACTCCACAATAGCCCATGAGCTAGATATCCACAATGTCTAATATGTTACAAATGCCGAGCTCTTTGGGACAACGTGAGTCGTATAAAGTGAATCTGACATAGTGCTGGCCAAACTTTGATCACACCATTTATAAGAAGCAAAATCAAGGCTATTGACAAAGATGTGCTAGACCTCTTGGTGTCAGTGGAAGAAGCATCCACTTGGTTGGAGAATTTGACCAAAAGCTGCCCAGAAGATTCTACTTTTTGGCACAGGAAGGCTCTGAGGGGGGAGGTATGTAGCAGGGTGACTGTCCCCTTAAGGGTAGTAAGGAAGAGAGGTCAGTGAACATCTGTTCTGTGCTGTGTCCCTTTAAGTCTTGGGACTTTTAGAGCAGGTGAACTCCTAGGGAAGGCAGAGCTAGGTGTTGGGAGCCAGGAAGATGTCCCAGGGGAATAGTTAAGACTTGGGGAAAACCCAGGCTGCTGTTTCTTTAAGGGCCTGGGACCAGGAGTCTTGCAGAGTGGCTGGGGCAAGGCTCCCATCTCTCATCCAATTGGGATACATTTTGGGAAGAAGTCTGTATAGGGCCAGCGGGAGGAAAAGCTGTTTGAAACTCTACAGCTGGCCTAAATAACTCCATCTCCAAGGAGGAGAGGAGAGCTGGATGCTGGAACAGAGAGCAAATTCCAGGGGAGAAGACGACTCCAACCAGGTAGGGCTGGGAATGATGAAATTTGGAGTCTGAGGAGTTTAGAAAGGAGGGTGTTACTGGAAGAGGAAAAACCTTTGTGGCATTTTTAAGGAGTCCAAGAAAAGAAACTGAGGCAGGAGGTTGCCGAGCCATGCTTGGCTAGAAGGGAGCACTACAGGGAAGGCATACACCTTTATAGGACTACTGTAATACAAATAAAAGAGAGGTGGTTGATTTTTGTTGTTTTTAATTGCAACATTGAAAATTTCAAAGTGGTTTCCATTTTTTCAAGGGTCAGAACTAACCTACTTTTTTTTCTTAATTATTCACTACATTTTTATAAAATCAAAAACGTTTATCAAAACTAAATGGAACTGTTTCAATAGCAGTTCGGACATTGTTTTCAATAACAATTCTGAAGTTGAGGGAGGGAATGTGAAAAACATTGAAAAAGGCAACAGTTCCCGCTTCCCTTCCCTCTGGAATAAGTTTCCTTTTTGAAACTTTTCCTAACACCAATCTTTAATAAATACTAAGAGGGCTATCTGTCTGGAATATAAATATTCCTTGATCCTTCTGTACCATGGGAAACTTTTGCTCTGTTAGAGACTGGATATTTTTGTTTCTGTGTTATACTTTTGTATGTGATGCAGTTAGTGACTATCTGAGTGATAATGGGATGTGGTTATTTTCTGGCTTATTGACATTCAAATCTCTTCTCTTTGCTGTTCTGCTGTTCTGGAGGCATGATCCCAGGGCTTCATGACACCAATGTATATATTAAATATATGGCCATCCAACATCTTGACAGATGAAAGGAGCCGTGACAAAGTTGGTCCCTCAGTGGTGCTTACCAATGATGTGGGAAAAGAGCCTGAAGCGTGAGCGGCAAACCTGCCCACAGTGGCTACAGGTCCACTCACCAGATGGAAGTTGAAGAACAGTCTGCTTCCTGGCTCACCTGCGGGCCTCAGCCTGGGCTCTCTGATGGCTCTCCGGGGTGACTGCACTAGCCTTAACCCGGCGTCTGAAACTGAGCGATTGTGGGCAGGATTTTCCCAGTTGTCAGTGGGAACGCTGAATTTCCTGGGGCCTGTCCTTGCTTCACTTTGTTGCTATATCAGAGCTTTGGCCTTCCTCTGTGTCGCTGGCAGTTCTTAAGTTGGAAAGTTTGAAACTTAGAAAATAAGCTACTTGGTTCCAAATGACTAAATTACAGCATGACTCAGCATCGTGGCTGGGTCACTGTGCCCCAGAGCTGAAGCACCAAATCACTGAAATAGTGTGGACTGGTACAAAATGGCATATTGAACTGAACAAAGGCCTGGATCAATGAAGCCATTAACAAAGTAACCTTCTGGAGAGCAGAGACAACATAGAGGCCTATGTGATGATGCCCAAGAGTGTTTTTGGTTTGTTTTTTCTTTAAGAACAAGCTATATGGCACAAAATCTGTAATGCACAGAACAGTGATGTATTAAAAAGGTCTTTACAGCAACCCCTATAATTGAATTTCCAGGAACAAAATAACTCCTCTCTCTCTCTCTCACTTTCTCACACCAACACTCATTTTATCTGATCCACGGACAATGTCAACTAATCACTCCCTTGGAGCCAATGCTATTAGTGGCACCATCAGACCTGATACACTTGCCCCCTCTTACTTGATCATTTCGATGTAAAGCCTCTTCCAGACCCCAGAGAGACTGCCTCTCCCCACTTCTTCTCCCATCACACACTGAAGATGTGCTGGAGAACACTTCTTGTACAATGACAACTGCAAGGCTCCAGAGAGGGAACAGCACAATCATACTGCAAGTGAGACTTTATTGGAAAGTCATAAATTACCCCCCCCTCCCCAATATTATGTGACTGGCTGATATTGTACATAATGAATTGTGTGAGCACACAAAGATTTATTGACATAGAGACTCTGCTGCTATTATGAATTCACCATGTTGAGTATTGTAGGGGCCCAGTGTTTGCAAGGCAATCCCCTCCCCCCAAAAAATCCCAAACCTAATTGTCTCCAGACTTCTAAGAGCCCTTGACATGGCAAGAAGATCATAATGGATATTGTGATGGGTTGGACCCCTTGGGAAGCCACCTGATGTGCTGAGATACCACTGAGTCTACCTGTTCTGCTAGCATGGGTCCCTTTTAACCTGTCTTGCTGAGCCAAGCTATTAAAGCCTCATCTAACACACACACACAGGCAGGGCTACACCCAGCTGCAGATCGGCTCTAGGAAGACTCAGCTTAAGGGACTTGCTTCAGCACTCAGGTGTCCACTTCCCTTGGAGTGCAGACCCAGAGGTATATTATGAAATCCGCCTCCTCCCTCAATGTGGAGGAAGGTATGCACAAGCTTCCCCCGCCCCAGTTAGAAATTATAGAAACTGGGTTATAGTATAAACAAAAACCATTTTATTAACTACAAAAGGCAGATTTTAAGTGGTAAAAGGGGTAGCAAACAGAACAAAGCAGATTACTAAGCAAATGAAACCGAACATGTAAACTAAGCTAGTTTCACTAAAGAAATTGGTTCAAATAATATTTCTCACCCTAGATATTGTTGCAGGCAGATTACAGAAAGTCTTGAAAGGCAGCTGCACTGGTCTCCCTCTTGAGACCTCAGCTATTATTACTCATGAGCTAGATGCCCTTCCAGCTTGGATTCAATCCTTCTCCCCTCAGTTCAGTTCTTGCTTCCAGGTATTTTTCAGTGTCTCTTAGGGTAGGGAGGCAGAGGAGAACCATGATGATGTCACTTCCCTGCCTTTTATAGCTCGTGTGTAAGGCGGGAACCCTTGGTCTTCTAGTGGAAAACCACTGGCATTCCAAAAGGGGAGGAAGGGGATCCAGTACCAGGTGACTCGGACTTCTGTCTCTGCATGGCTGTGGCAGCCATTGCTCGTAGGCTGTGTCCAGCGTCCACAGGAAGACTAAGGTCTTTCACAGTCCATTGTCTCTGCTAATGGCCCATTAGCCATGCCTGGCTTTTCTCTTGTTGTATGTGAAGCGCTGGTTGGGGATGACACCCAAAGTAACACATTTGAAATACAGATACATAGTTAATATTCCTAACTTCAGAAACAGAAATGAAGCATACAAATTGAATAATCACATTCAGTAAATCATAACCTTTCCAATGATATCTCACATGAGCCATCTTGCATAAAGTACATCTCAGTTATGTCATATTCATATCATAAACATATTTTCATAAGGAATATGGAATGTCACAGGTATTTTCTTTCCCATAGATTTCCAATTGTAATTTAGTTGCCTCAGTTCTCTCTCTCTCTCACACACACACACATACACACACATATTCTGTGTCTGTCTGTCTGTCTCCCTCTCTCTCTCTCTCACACACACACACACACATAGTCTGTGTGTCTCTCTCTCTCTCTCTCTCTCTCTCTCTCTCCCACGCCATGAGAGTGAAGAATAAATTGGGGTGAGTCCAATTACTGTAAACTTAATTAAAATAACTTTAAAATGACTTAAGCACTTATCCAACAAGTGATTTTTGGTGACAGCTGTCTTGTGCATGGACAATTTATTAGTTAGTTAAGCCAACACTGTTTTTTTTAATGTAAACAGATTAATTAATCAGCAGTTAACTCTTTTGACCAGCTCTGTTTTTAATTATTGCTGCTATCATTAAGCATAACAGCTTCTTTCCAAGGATTATTATACCAGTTGCCAGTACTAAATTCTATGTGTAAAGGTTTAAAGCAGTTTTCATGATAACCTCTTATTGCCACATGCTCATCATTTTCTAAATCACTCATGCCTCTTGGCTTGAAATGTTCCATGCGTCATCACTGCTTGGGAGTGAATTGTTCTAGAAAAGCTGGAACAAAATATTGTGTGTTATTTTTGCATTTTTGCGGAGTGAGGAGTGGGGAGAATGCTCTTCTCCCCTATAAGAACAAAACCTAAGTATGCTTTTGTATGGAACTACAGCAAACTTGGCTTAAGTCTGAAACATGCCATGGCCATATCGTTAACACAGGCCCAACACTTTTGCTTGACTTGAAATTATCTAGGTTTGATTTAACGAATTACAGGCTGAGCACTAAAATATTTCCTTAAGTCTACAGATACCCGGCAGTGATGGAGACAGCCCAATTGCTCCAGTTCCTGGTGGTCTTACAATCATCTTCACGCCCTTTCGCTAGCATGGGGCTGCCATTACTTGATCTAAATCTTACATGAGCTGTGCCACAGGGAAGGACGAGAGTGATAGACTATCATCAACCCAAAGGAGGGCATATAGTCAGCCTTAATGATAAATGGGGAGAGAGATAAAGCTAAGAGAAGATCAGTCTAATGGAATCCACAGAGTCTATGGACAACAGCCAGAGACCCACTTGGGGCTGGGAAAGAGAGAGAAAAGAAGCATGAGAGGCAACCTGGTAGTACCTTTGAAAGCTAGCCCTAGAAAAGCCCTCGGGACAATGGAAAATAAGAGTATGGGGAAGTTATTCAAAGGGAGGGATAGGCCCATAAGTTATGCTTCCAAAATAGCTGAGGTGTACTTGCAACTCCGGATTGTGCATTTGCATTCAACCAGTAGAGCATCTAGTAGGCCACGGGCACACTTAAATACACAATGTGTGGGCATGCAGCAGGTATCTGCATGCATAAACTAGGTGAGCACAAAAATGCGCGCAGCCATATGTGCCTAATTTTGAGTATTTGGCCATGCGGATATTTGAGAGTTAAGGATTCTTTGAAAGATATAAAAAATCTGAAATGCCCACCAATGGGCAAATTTAATCCTCTCATCAGAGTTAACAATAAAGATAGACCCATGGAATCCCAAGAGAGGAAAACAGGAAGTGCAGATGAGTTATTATAGAACAAGCTAGTAAGAAGAAGCAATTGGAAGCAGCACTCAGTGGGGCAGTCAAATCTAATAAAGTCTTGATGACAAAATAGAATAGTCAATGAACTGGTCCCACACAAACAACAAGGAGTCTGGTGGCACCTTAAAGACTAACAGATTTATTTGGGCATAAGCTTTCGTGGGTAAAAAACTCACTTCTTCAGATGGTCCCACACAGATGATCTTGGCTCTTAGACCTGCTAGCAGCAGTAGAAGAGAATAAGTTAAACATCAGAAGACCCACATGGAGTCAAGCAAGCCTCCAGAATCCCTTGATGAAGCTGAAGCAACAAATTTCCACTGGTACAGTACTTACATAGTCTTAAAAATGTCAGATTTCCACAGCAAGGACTGGATGGTGGTTTTTATCCAGGAAGAAAAGAGCACAAAATGTTGCTTTTTGTAGATTTGAGTCAGCACAGACAGGAAATGCAGCGCATGCTTTCATCTGCAATGTGCTTTCTGTAAAGGGCAAGTAAACCCTGTCTCTTTCTGCCTTGTAAAACTCAGGATGAACTCTACAGTATATGCACCAGATTCTGCTCTGTCGCATTAGCATAAATGTGGAGCATCTCCGCTGTTGTAAATGGAGTTACTCTAAATTGACACTGGTGTAACTGAGAGCAGAGTTTGCTTCTTATTGCCTGTATTTTCTGTCAACCAGAATCTCTCTCTCACTGTCATGCAACCCACACTCAGGATTTGACCCCCATATGGATAATGAGGGAGCACCTGGCTAGAAAAGTTATTGTAAATGGCACTAATTGCCCTCTATCGTGTTGCCCCCCATCCTTTTACTTCATAACCTAGTGCCCGTAGTTTTTTAAAGCCGCTGTTAGGCCAAACGACACCTGCTGCTGATCTCCATTGATCTGCCTCCCTCCTGCCATATTAAGGACCTGATCCTGGTCTCAGATCACTGTAAATGAGGAGTAACTCCATTATAGTCAATAGGGTTACGTTGGTATAAGTGAGATCCAAATCAGGCCCTAAACTATCCCTTCTTCAAACAGTCCTGTCAATCACTCTGTGTCAATTCCATGCAAGAGGCTGGGGTGGACAGATAGAAATATGGGATTTGCCATAGCAGAGCAGACCACTAACCTGTGAAATCCAAATTCTTTTCTCCAGCTGTGACCCATGCCTGGCTCTTGGATGAAGGTGAATTCTGCCTCCCTCCCGCAACAAGCTCATCCTCCTTGGTTATGCACCTTGCCAGTTTTGCATTATGTGGGGGAGAAAATTCTCCTCCCCAATCCCTGCAGGAGCTTAGCTCACTCTTTGAGAAAAAGGCAGATCTTGTCTTTACAGGCATAATTACATATGCTACTAGTGGCCATAAAACTTTAAACACCTTTTAAAATCTAGCTCTATTCAGTTAGCAGCAGAGGCAGAACAGACAGTTTTAAAGAGAGCTTTAAAAACCATGACTGTTATTCTTGGCAATAACATAAAATGTCGGTGGCTAGGCATCCACATTTGGGTTTAACCCAGCAGCCGGCTTGCATTTAATATATTAACACTGAACTCCGAAGCAAACCAAACAGCAGCTATGCTGGCTGACAAAACAGCTGGGGGGGGGGGCAATAAGGTGGAAATGCCAAGTGCCCCTCAGCAAACTCACTGTTCTATCTACCACTTCTGGGCCCACAACAGAGCAGATGTAGGGCCCAATCCTGCAAACACTTACTATTGAGCACTGTGCTCACTGTTAATAGGGCAGTGAGAAATGCGCTCGATATTAAGTGATTGAGGACTGGGCCTTTAATTAGGGCCTGATTTTGATCTTAGTTACTGCACTGCAAAGCAGAGTAGTAACTCTGTTGAAGTCAATGGAATTACATTGGTGTGAGATCAGAATTAGGCCCTTAGTCATAATGGTCCCTCGTGTTGGATGACTGGTTTTTCGGTGTGTGTCTCCTCCATATTGCTGTAAAGCCAAGACTTGAGCCATGTTCCATGTGGTTCACAGGCTGCTACTCTATTTGGTGAACCAAAAAGGAAACCTCTCCCTCACCAAACCAGTAGAGGCTCAGCTAAGATTTTCTTCGCTGGACACTGTCACTGTTTTACCTCAGTTATTGTGGTGGTTCTAAACCTGTGTACCACATTTTCTGAGGGTGGAATTCTTCTAGCTCTTTTTTGATCCAAATACCGTTCATCACACATGCCCATTAGCACAGATGCCACTATACGCTGTACAGTTATTCCATCCAGTGGGCCAAACTGGGCTGTACCTTCCCTGAATTCATACCTGATATAAGCCGGTGCAACTCCCCTGGGAGTCTCCAAGTCAAACTGAGCAGTGAGGTACATGGTGCAAATCACCTGTTGAATGTAACTGGATTGTAAGACAGGTCTAAATAATACAGTAGTGCCCCCTATTTGGCATTAAGTTAATGTACAAAATCAATGTGATTTCCATGCCAGGGTGTGGATGTAAGAGTGCAGTAGGAAAAGGATGTAACAGGCGGGTGCAAACTCCTATCCCTCAACATGTTCACTTCTTTACCCCTACTCTTAATTGCTTTTTCTGCTAATCCCACCCCCACCTCCTTTTGATACCAGTTATGCTCATTTTGTACACACATGAAGACCAAATTGATGCAAGTTCCTACCTTGGTTTAACTGTAACCCTGTGCTGTTGTAACCACCTGGTGTCTTTCATGCCCTACTTCGATTGTAGGGACCATCTCTCGGTTATATGTGTGTACAGTGCCTGGCGTAATGGGGCCTCGATCCCTGTGGGCCTGTAAGCACTACCACAGTAGATAATATTCCATTTCCTACACTTGCTTGACCAAATTAACTAGTATTTACATCACCATGGAATTTGATCAATGGGTTGAACACTGCGATTGAAATAGAGTACAACTGCAATATTTTGAATTCTTGGGCACATGAATAATCCAGGTTAGACATGGATTACCAGGGCCTGTCGGTACCGTAAAGGTCTCATAAGTGCATATTTTTGAGGCATAACAAATCTTTTCCTTTTTAACAGGCTTACTCCTTGGCCTGATAGCTGTAGACATAACCGTTGACATAAAGCTGCCGCTGGCAGACTCCTTCGCTTTAACAGTTTAATTCTTTCAGCAGGTCTGATCGTCACCAGACAACAGTTTCCATTCCTTTGTCAAGTATCTGTTTAAATGGATTTCACTAACCATGAAAGGTCTGGTATGATTGTGGTTGAAGGGATTATTTTAACATGTTTATTCTTTTGTAGGTATCTTATTTTATCATTGTAGTCTTGTCGTAATAATATTCAATCACAAATGGGGTGAATTGACTTTGGTTTCACTTGTCTCTCAATACGCAGGACTTGTTTCCCTCACATCAGTTATATTAAATGTGGGTAGGTTTTGATTTTTTAAAATGTCTTATCGTTTTGTATTGCAGTCATACCTAGGAGCCCCAGTCACAGACCAGGACCCCATTATGTTGGGCATCATACAGACACAGAACAGAAAGATGACCTTTGCCCCGACAAGCACACTTATATAACACTCTTAATCTTCAAATTTAAATTAATTCATATACCTAGAACTGAGTAAATAATGGCAGGGTTGGGGGGGAGGAAACAACCTGGTTTGTGAATATTTGCTTGAATTTGTAAATGAAAATACTTTTGCTATAGTCATACCATCTGCCCTGATCACCTACAAGTCTATTTCTACTACTGATTCGCTCAACAACCTAAGAGAAGCTCATAAGGTTGTTCAAATGGCTTCCAGAAGGTGTGCTCAAGAATTTTAGCTTGGTCTCTGCGACAGCATCCAACAGGCGGCTGACAGAGGTGACAGTAGACACTTGTATGAGGGCATTAGAAAGGCCATTGGGCCGATAAAGAACAAGACAACTCCACTGAAAGATCTGGATGGCAACTGATAAAGGGAAGCAACTGGAAAGGTGGATTGAGCACTACGGAATGATTTACTCAAGGGATTCTGTAGTAGACCAATGTGTGTTAGACAAATTGCCTGGGTTTGAAATTATGCCTTTGGTGGATACCAAACCTATACTAGAGGAACTTGAACAAAGCGTCAAAAAGATTCCCAACAACAAAACTTCAGGATCTGACTGTTTACCTGCTGGAATCTACAAATATGCAAACAAAGATTGCATGAGGTATTGCTACGCTGTTGGAAGGAAGAAACTATTCCACCAGATTAAGGATGCTCATTTCATCCAACTCTATAAAAACAAAGGAGACAGAAGTGATTGTAATAACCATAGAGGTGTATCTCTTCTTAACATTGTGGGAAAAATCTTAAGCCATATTCTTTTACCTAGACTGCAAACTTTAGCTGAGAGAATCTATCCTGAGAGCCAGTGTGGCTTCCGCTTGGGAAGGACCTCCATAGACATGGTCCTCTCTGTAAGACAACTGCAGGAAAAGTGCAGAGAGAAGTGTATTCTATTGCACATGGCTTTTATAGATATAACAAAGGCTTTTGACTTGGTTAGTTGGTCAGGGCTTTACATTGTTCTGAAAAAGCTTGGTTGTTCACCTATATTGCTAAATCTTGTAAAAACCATACATGATGGCATGAAAGCAACTGTAATGTATGAAAACCAGGAGTCTGACTTGTTTAACATCGACAGTGGAGTGAAGCAGGGTGGCGTACTGTCTCCCACATTGTTTAATACTTGCTTCTTATTCCTTCTTCATCATGCGTTTTGTGATGTTTGAGAAGGTGTCTATCTTAGCTCTAGACATATCGAGGTTTGTTTAACATTGCAGGGTTCAGAGATAAGACGAAGGTGAAGGAGATCATTATAAGGGACCTGTCATTTGCAGATGATGCAGCCCTTGTGGCTCATAGTGTTGATGCCCTACAACATCTTACCAAGTTTTCTGGTTCATGCAAAATCTTTGGGCTAGCAATAAGCTTAAAGAAGACTGTTACCATGCACCAAAGCTCTTCAGAACCAGTTCCAGATATCATCTTAGATGGTATTCATCTAGATGATGTTGACCAATTTTGCCACCTGGGCTCTACCGTTACCGCAGTGTAGATCTTGATGCTGAGCATACTAGTAGAATCAGCAAAGCAGCCAGAAACTTTGGTCTTTTGCAAGACAGAGACTGGAACAATAACAAATTGTCAACTAAAGTGAAAATCTGTATTTATGAGACATGTATTTTATCCACTCTTCTATATGGCTTAGAAACATGGATGACTTACACCAAACATACCAAAAGACTAAACAGTTTTTGTATCAGATGGTTGCGTAAAATTCTTCGAATAAGACGGCAAAACAGGGTGACAAATGTGGAAGTGTTAAATCATGCTGGTATGTCAGTCATGGGAATGTTGATTAGTAAAAAAAGACTCGGGTGACTTGGACATGTCAAGCAAATGCTGGATTACAGGATCCTGAAGAGTGTGCTGTATTCTGAAGCTTGCGAAGGGTCTAGAAAGAGAGGCAGGCCACTGCGCAGATTTCAGGATGCTTGCAAAGGTGATTTAGCATCCTTTGGAATCTCTGTGGATGATTGGGAAAGGAGTGCAGAATGGCCGGTCTGGTTGGCGGAGTCAGCTTATAGATGGAGCGAGGCATTGCGAGGCAGACTGATCAAGCTTTCTGATGACTGGTGTCAGAGGAGGAAAGAATCTGCTGCTCGGATTCAGAGCTTTGCTAGTGCATGGGTGTGCCCTACCTGTGGATGGGACTGTCACACACACATCAGACTCAGCAGCCGTCGAAGAACTCATCGGTGCATACACCCTGCTCTCTAAAGAGCAATGGTACCATTGATTGAGTCACACCACTTTTGTGTTAGTTTTCCATCAACATTTAAATTGTGGACCTTTACTGGTGCAAATATTAAGGGAACATGAGTTTCAAAGTTGCATTCATACACATTCATTTAAACTGAACTTCAAACTTTCAAGTATTCATGTTTGAAGTCTTTACATGCTCATCCAGTCCCGGAACAGAAACAATATGATGCACTTTCTCTGTACAATCACAACTAAGTATCCCAGCTTGCATCTGGAATATTTATGAGCAATCCAAAGAGTAAAGATTTTGCTGAGATATTTGTCAGTTAAATTCAAGTCAATAAATTTGAGGAATTAATTATCTGCTCCTAAATATTTTATAAGCAGAAAATTGGGATGAATTAATGTAATTAATTATTCATTGTGAATTATTCTGTTTTACCCATAACTCTTTTGTGAGGTCATTAAGTAAATGCTATTATCCCCATTATTATAGATTTTTTTTAAGGCCAGCAGGGACCATTATAATAATTTAGTCTGACCTCCTGCATAACACAGGTCAAAGAAACTCATCCAGTAATTTCTGCAGCAAGCCCATAATTTCTGTTTAAGCTACATCATATCTTTCAGGAAGAGTTGCATTCTTGATTTGAAGACTGTAAGTGACAGAGAATCCATCACATTCCTAGGAAAATTATCCCAGTGGTTAGTTACCTTCACTGCTGATTTTTTCCCCTTGTTTCTAATCTGAATTTGTCTAGTTCCAGTTTCCAGCCATTGGATTTCATATCTTTTTCTGAAATCTCGTCCCCATGTAGGTACTTGTAGACTGTGATTCAATAATCTTTAACCTTCTCTTGGATAAATTAAATACATTGAGCTTCTTAAGTCTCTCAATATTATAACACATAGTTTTCCAGGCCTCAAATCATTCTTTCTCTTCTGAACTCTTTCCAATTTTTCAACATATTTTTTTGAAGAGTGGAATTCCTCACACTTTCTAAATATTATAGATGACAATTTCCTAACTTAAAAAGTGTTGCATCCAAAAAGTCTTATGATTAGACTGGTTTGGGGTGTGTTTCATCCATTTGTGTGTGTGTGTGGTGTTAGAACCAGGATTATTACAGCTCAGGAATTAATTTACTGCCTTGTACTTGGACTGCTAGATGCTACCTCTCTCATTTTGGGGTACATAGAAATAATGGACAAAGTCAGGATTCAATAAAGTAAAAAGAAGAAAGACCAAAAATCATCTTTGGGATTGTTGCAGGATTGCTTCCTTTTGAAAAGCACAAAGTAATCATTGTATATGTATTTGCCAAGTTGGAAAATTATGGACCATAATGATTTGGGTTGCAAACTATTTGGAGTCAAGAACTGAGTAAATGCCCATAAAGTTAAAGTTTTAAATTCAAAAGCAGTTGGCCCCAACAGGCTATTATGAAAATGACAAATCCACTCTTCAGTTTTTGCATTTGCATATGTCATATTTGCCTGCAAACTCAGTTAACAGGAGGCAGCATTCTCTATAGGTCAGAGCAGGGGAATCAAAAGGAAGAAGTACTGGATTCTATTCCTAGCTTTCATATTGGTTTCACTGTGACTTTAGGCAATTTACATAACTTTTCTCCCTACCTGTTTCCCTGTCTGTAAAACTGGGATAACATGGTGCATTTGAGTGTCTTAGATGAAAGGCGACCGATATAATTATAATTATTAAAACTCCTATACTCCCCTTTTAAGTGTTGTTTGATATATCAGTTTCCCCATAACAGTTGTGTCCAAGACTGTGGTGAATCAAGAGCAGAGACCTACTTGTTCCTTTCCATCCATAATACAATTTACCTTCAGAACTTAATCTGATTTGAATTTTATCTTTGCAACCCTAATAGAAGCATTGTAGGATCCCATAGTAACTGCACCGAAGTGATTTCAGTTATGTAAGAAGAAATGACACTTCAGAAGCCTGGGTCAGCAGAGGACTTGGACTAATTATGGAAGACAGAACCCACATTGTTACACAGTTGTTTTGGAGCAGAAGCAGATCTTTTGTGCCTGAGAGACTTTGGTGTCACCTTTGCCACATCACTTGCACATGTTTCAAAACTTTCTTTAAAACATAAACTGAAAAAAATCCCTCCACTTTTCTAAACCTAACCAACTTCTCTGCCAAAAAAAGGCATAAACACTCCCATGTGCACACGCAAAAAAACCCACGCACAGCACAACAGGAACAAAAACCCCACATAGCCAAACTGTAAGAACACAATTACTGAAAATTTTTCCATTCACCCTCACAATGGGTTGTTGGCTAATCTCAAACACAAATAGATTAAAACTCTGTATCGTCATCCAAAGTTTGCTTATGTTAGCATTGCTTAACTGTACCAGTTTAGTTGAAAGTTCATACCACTTACTCAGCACTCTCTGTAAAATAATCCTCAAGTTCTTATATATTCCACTTTAACCTAAACCAGGGCTTCGTTCAGGTATGTCAAATGACCTCCATTAGGAACTCATGTGTAAATGTATCATTAAGCTCGTTTAAATTCGTCATAGCACCTCTTGTCTTCTCTCAAGCCCAGTCTAGTAAACCTTTCCTCATAGGTACACTTGTTAATTCCATTCCATATGATAACTGCTTTAAAAGATTGTTATAAAGTTTGCAAGGTCAGGGGCTCAGAAGTTAGGATATACCGGAATTAAAAGTTTCCTTTGGGCATATGCTTTATGCTACAGTCTTTAATTACATGATCATATAGAATCAGACCCTTTACACCAGTGTAACTCCATTGACTTCATTTGAATTTAGGATGACCAGACAGCAAGTGTGAAAAATCAGGACGGGGGTGGGAGGTAATAGGAGCTTATATAAGAAAAAGACCCCAAAATCGGGACTGTCCCTATAAAATCGGGACATCTGGTCACCCTACTGGAACTAGTTCTGATTTACAGTAGCACAAGTGAGATCAGAATCAGGTCCATTCTGTTCTGTGTTTCTAATCTGAGCCCATTCATTGTCTTTGTTGAGATTATCCTTTAAAGAGCCAGGTGCCTCATTCTTAATCACTCTATTTTAGTTTTATCTGTAAATTTACTGATTTTACACATTATTATGACATTATTATGTCAAGATCATATCTGTTAAGAATAACTGTTCCACTATGGGGACTTTATTCCCCACCAACTTCCACAAAGAATATACATCAGTGGTTCCCAAACTTTGGGTCGTGACCCCAAATGGGCTCACACTATCAGCAGATGGGGTCAGGGCGATCCCTTCTATGCAGAGGACACCATTTTGCTCTGCAGTGCATGGCCTCATATGTACAATGCATACGAGGTCACAATGCATAGAGGATGCCATTTTGTGCTACAAACTTGCATTCTCTGCACAGCATGACCTCGCATGCACCATATGTACAAGGTCACACTGTGCAGAGGACAGCATTTTGTAGAGCAAAATGGCATCCTCCATGTGGTGTGACCTCACACGTAGGGAGTGTGCAAGGTCACCTTGAGGGGAGGATGACATTTTGCTCTTCAAAATGGCATTCACCATGTTGTCTGGGGTCCCAGCAGGAAAGACTTCATTAAAATGGAGTCATGCCGGCAGAAAGTTTGGGAACCCCTGATATACACCTTTAACTCCAACATCTTTCTACCTATTAACTGATTCTTTACCCATCTTCATAATTTAGCTAAGTCTTAGTTAGAGATTTAATTCAATAACTCACCAAATGAAATTTTGTCAAAGTTTTCTAAAATGAAGATATATTAAAACATTTGTGTCTCATTCTCCATTCATTTACACTGGAGAGACTCAGGAGTAACTCCACTGAAATCAGGGGATTTATGTTGGTGGAAAATCTGTCAGTCTAGATTTTTATAAGGTCACCCATCACTGTGGTATTTGAATTTCTTTAAATTTTTATGAGAGGAGAATGAAGTCCAATAATTGTCTTGTCTCTACTAAATCAACAGTTATTTCATAAAAAAGATAACCACTTTTGTCTGACATGATTTACCTTTCAAAGAACTATACTGATTCATGCCTATTAGATGATTCTTTCAAAAAGTACAATTTTTAGTTCAATTCTTTGATCCCTAATCTCGTATCTCAGCTGTGGTTGTAATTAGCTGGCATTTGTTCACCTTTATCTTGTTTGAGTGATTGTTTATCACTGATTCAGTAATCTCAGTACTCTCAACCTGTCCTCATTAGTACCCATGAACACACTCTCGAAAGATGTGCTGCTAATCCTTTTCCTTAACAAATACAGCACTAGTTCTTTTGCCACTTTCTTTTCAAGAACCAAGAGTTTCTTACTTTGGTATCCCATTTATTGACCCATCCAATCTTTCTTTGACTTCTCCCTTTTAATTTTACATCAATATCCCTTGCTACTTGTGTTTCATTTTTTCTGGGAAAGGTAGAGTGTCACAGCTAAATACAAGATTCTTAAACATCAGAGTTAACACATGTTGCAAGAGCCCATTCAAAATGAAGTGAGCCCTGGGTACTAGGGTGGCTCCCCAATATGCCAACTACTTCATGGGCCATCTTGAGGAAGAATTTCTGGAAAAATGCACCACAAAGCCAATTATATACTTGCAATAATATTAATGACCAGTGTGTTGCCAGTGTACATCTGATACCTTACATGACACCTTTTAAATACATATTATGACAACAGTGAGTTGGTCAGGCCAGCAGAGGCTCACTGCTACATATGGGGGAGCTCTTTCACCTCTGGCATTGGGGTGCTCTTAGGCTCACCCTCTCCATGGTTCCTTTCAAGGAGGGCCTGCAGCATGGCTTCCTCATAAAGATTTGAATAAGGTATAGGCCCCGGGTAGCATGACCAGACAGCAAATGTAAAAAATCGGGACTGGGGGTGGGGGGTAATAGGAGCCTATATAAGAAAAAGACCCAAAAATCAGGACTGTCCCTATAAAATCAGGACATCTGGTCACCCTAGACCCGGGTGACTAGCCTCCAGCCAATGGCCTGGTTTATTTCAGAGGGTTCCTGTGTGCAACCCTGCCTACAATTTCCTCCTAAGTGACGTTTTAGACCTACAATCCACAATCAAATTCCTTTTGGTATCCATTGCACTCTTTCTCTCCATTTCTTTTTCTGCCACTTGCTATCGACATAGTCCTGGTGCTATTTGTCCCACTTTTTATCCTTTCCTGTATGCCTACATTTAGATTGACATTATTGTTGTTCAGTGGGTGCAAGGGAGAGAGACTATATAATATGCAGTGAATGGTATTTATAAAAAGAAAATAGTTTGGTACAGGAGCTCAGTAAGCCAGAATATATTTTACAGACAAATAGCACCAGTGCTGGTGTACTGCAATATCACATGGAGAGTAGAATTCAGGGCTTTGCATAAATTAGTGCAGTGCCTCGACAGCGAGATTGATGAAATCATCACTCTCACCTTACAGAAGAAATGGCTCACACAAATGCCTTTAAATCTCTTGTCATTGCCAGGCTCTCATTTTTTCCCCTCAGGAACTCAAAAACTCAGGATGAAAATACTCGGAGAATCCCTCCAGCTTCATAGTTTCTGTCTGGAATCTATATTTCATTATGAGGGTAGGGAGGCATGTGCGCTGCATGCCCTGCCATCTATTTTTTAATATCCTGAGGGCAACATTTCTTGTAGCGATTAGAGAGTGGGGTTTCTTGTTCATCTTTTAAAATTATAATTGATGTGGCCTCAAAAAGGTGGTACGCATTTTACAGAGAAACAAAAACAAGGTTCCTTGACTTGAGCTGACAGTCTAAGGTCCCAATCCTGTGCACACTTAGTCATGCACAGAATTTTCATGTGTGTAAAGTTATGCAATAGGATCAATGGCGTGTGTAAAGATACATGGGTATAAGTGTATGCAGATTAGCATACATATCGTTATAGCAATCAGCTACAACAGAGTGTGCATTAGGTTAAAGGTGCGATTCTCGTGTGGCTGAATGACTAAGAGCCCACAGATGCTCACCGCGGAGTGACTTATTATTATTCCAGTTGTTGTTTGCTCTTTACACAACAAAAAAGTGTGGAGAACCCACATGGGCACAGTTGGGTCCCAAAAAAATGGTGTTTACTAAATGCAGCATACCGCACCTCCAAATTATCTGAATCCTTCGTTGTGGTAGGAGACAAGGAAGGGATTTGGATAACACAGAGGGTCAGATAGTAGAGCACAGAGGAGGCCACCCTGCTGCTCAGTGGCGTCTGTGGGCTGCAGAGGGCTCCCTGCATTCTTCAGGGTCGGTGACACCCAATCCCTGCAGGCACAAGGTGCAGGGAAGCCTGTGGTACTGGTGGGGCAAAGCAGAAGCCTGACTGTGGGTCTCTGCACTATGCCACCAGGAATGCAGCCTCCCCCTCAACTCCCCGGCCCCTTGCATCTGCCATAATCGAGAGGGCAGAAGCGATAGCACAAGGAGCCCTCTGCAGCCCTGCTGTCATGGGACTGAGTGTTCAGGGCCATGATACGGGAGCTGGCTGCAGAGGGCTCCCTCCCTGCACTGTCACTTCTGCTCTCTCAATTAGCCAAATTAAATCTTTGCCCCCTGCCTCCCATGCTATTCAGATAATCAGGAGTATACTGTGTACACAAACATGCAACTCCCAACTACCTATGGGTTGTGGCTGGGAATGGTTTCTTGGGGCTTCTAAAACACAGAACCTGGTGAGCACCACTAGAGGAATCACAAACTATTAAAAAAAGGGATACTGCCCTGTTGCTTTGGCTCATCACTTCTATAATTCAATTTAAAAACTAAATTATTTTGTGGGACTTTAAGCAAAGTATCCTGCCACTGTGAAAAGTAGTTCCAAGAAAATGGCTGAATCGTGGTTTCACCACCAGCCCTGAGCAAGGTGCAGTACATTGGTACCCTATCCCTGGAACAGACTGGGAAGAAACTTGTGACTTGGGGGTATGTATACTCAGCAAAGAAAAACCCACGGCTGACCTGTGCCAGCCAACTCGGGCTCGTGGGGCTGTTTCATTGCTGTGTAAACTTCCAGGCTCAGGCTGGAGCCTAGACTCTAGGACTCTGCTTTCCTTTATCAAAATGAAATCTGGAGTTCTTAATAGTTCCCAGCTTAGCTTTTGCAATAGCAAATGAATTAGAAGTGGCTGAAATGGCAGCTTCACAGTTTAAAACTATCACTGTCTCCTTTAGCCCTTCACTTCCTGTCCTCTCTTCATCATCCACCGACTCTGTTCATCCCCATACCTACCATAACTTCATCACCCTACCAATGCTTTCGTCACTCGCATATTGTCATATAGTGCAATTTGGTGAGTAGGTATCACCTGTCCACTATTGGGAACTAGCATATGGCTGTGACTTTACCCAAAAGGCCCCAACTGACTAAGCAGAACGTGGCTATTCAAAAGCAGTTCCCAATCTCTACTGTTATTTATAGAGCTGGGATTTATTTATTTTTTAATAAAAAGGTTTTGTCATAACAATTCTAAGGAAATGAACATTTCCAGTCAAAAAATATTTGGGAAATTGTGTTTTTTGATAAGCAATTTCATTTTATTTTGGCAGGGTAAAACCTCACTTTCATTTATTTACTCTTTTTCCACTGAAAAAAAGGGAGGAAAAAGTTATATGTGTTTGTCCTCAACTGAGGCAAAATGAAATTGAAATTTTTCAACCAGCTCCAATTATTTATTTAGCCCCTTAACCCTGTTGTCTCTTTTGGTCCAAGCAGTTAGCCAATATTTGGGGCCTTACAGGGTGTTTAATGGGTAGGAGAAATGGATTACAAGTCAGGTTGTGATGAGGCATCTGTCCCACACTAGCCCATAAAGGATTAATAGAACCCTAGGAGGCTATGTAATAAGACAGCCAATGGGAGAGGACCCTAGGGAGGCTGTGCAGGAAACAGCCAACTGGAGAGTGCTATGAGGAGCAGCCAATCAGGGCTGCGCAGGCCCATCTAAGAAGAGCTGCAGGGTCAGAGCAAGTCAGTCAGTCCCTGGAGCTTGGGGAGGTAGGAGCACTGGCTGCCTTACAGGCAGAGGGCAGCTAGCACCTTGGATAGAGCTGTGCTGGGCAGGATCAGGGGAGCGAGGTTAAGCTCCTCGCTGACTGCTGACATGCTGGGGCCCTGAGACATGGGCGGAGAAGGCGCTGGGGCTACAGGGAAGTAGACTGTGGGGTTAGAGGGGACGTAGCACATGGCTGCCATCTTCAGAGTCCCTGGACTGGGACCTGGAGTAGTGTGCGGGCCTGGGTCCCGCCCTGTCCTTCCCCCCCCCCCCCACACACACACTTGCCATCAAGGAAGTGGCTGAACAGTGAACTGCCGTTCCCCCAGAAGGGGGGGGAAACAGAGCGTGACACAGCCAGAGGACTGTGTCCTGAAGGGGACGCCATATCCTTTGGAACTACATGCTTCCTGGAACAGAGGTTACAGTGGGTGAGACACCACCAGCAGAGGGCGCAGCACTAATTCCCTGGACAGCCAGCAGAAGGTGCTGCAGTGATGAGTCATGCCCCATCACACAGGTATTTCTCTGATGCAATCCTGTTTATTTACAAAGAATGTACACCAAGTCCTGTCTCCCTGAACACAGTAGGAATCAAACAAGAGGTAGCAGTTTCCTTGCTCATAATTCCAAGTCTTCTTTTCCAGCCAGCACTCTGCCCCAAAATGGCCCCTCTTGCTTGGTTTTCTCTCAGGGCTGTGTTTCTCTTACTGTCTCATTCTGCTTCCTTTTCTGCTGGCTTTGTACATCTGAGCCACACACGCACAGCTGCAATCCAATCAATCCCCCTGTTTCTGCTCTCACTAAAAAAAGGGCATTTAATTACTCCCTCATTTAAGTTTAACAGAAGGCAGCTAGCACACCCTCCAGCATAACAATATGCTCCAGTTCCTTACAACAGGCAAAATGGATAACAAACTCTTACCTAAAAAGCTGAACCTAAGGATTTGATCCTAAGTGATCCTCAGCACCTGTCAGGATCAGGCTCAAAAGGCACAAGTGGGTACAATACAGCATAATACAAACAGAACAGACTTAGAATAGTGGATGATCAGTATGAGCCCAACCCTGTGAGGAGTTGAGTGCCCTCCACTCCCATTGATTTCAGCTGCTCGGCATCTTACAGGAGTTTGGCCCTGTAGCTGCAGTGCTTCATAGAAGAGATGGGGTTTGAGAAGATTCTGGAGTAGAATAAGGCATTAGCTGAATAATAGTAGGGCGGGTGGCTATTCCAATGTATGGGGTGGCATAACAGATGGCACCATGTCTGGAGTGGGTAGAGGACTCAAGGGATGCTGCCAGTACAGGAGTATGGAAAGAAGTTTGGTGGAGATGGAGCAGGTGTAGGCAGGAGCAGAGTTAAGGAGACCTGTGAAATTAAGTGGCAGTTTGAACTCTGTGTAAAACAAGAGAGGAAGTCAGTATGGAAGGTCCGGGATGCAGGAGGGGAAGGAATGGTTAGAGTGCCTGGAAAGGAAGCTCTCTGTATCTCAATGCATCTGTTCTGTCAGTGATCACATTGTTTGTAAAAGCATATGCTATGGGGATGAGTTTTGAGGACTGGCTAGTGTTTTAAACTGCTACCTACGGCCTTGTCTTTTAATCACTCTGGGGAATTTATGGATAGATTAGTGTGCTTGTGGTCACAGAAATTCCATTAGCAGCCCTTCATGGAGGGAGGAACAATAGAAATGGCAGTAGTAGGAGCAGGACAGATGCGGATACAGAAACAGTAGCAATTCATGATGCAGCAGCAGGAAGAAAAGAAGTGGAGATGGCTGCAGCAGAATGAGGAGCTGCTATAGCTGAAAAGAGCAGCAGCAGTTGAGAGAATTTTCACCCAATCTGAATGCACAAAACAATGTTAATGCTAAGGTTGGAATTTTAATTGTGTGATGGTTGGGAAATGCAGAGGTGAACTTTCCACAACAGCCCTTGCGCCTCCTCTCCCCCACTCCCGTGTTCAACCTCTGGGAAGCATGTCTCCTCCCTGAAAACTAAGCCCCCATCATGTGTGAAGTCTTTTAAAACCAAGCCACTTTGGAACCACCCAAGCACAAAAGGGTATGGGAGCAATTTAGATCTGTCTCACCCCGCCTCTTGGGCAGGTGCAGGGGATGAAAACCTGGCAATTCTGGAGGAAGAGGGAAGCACTGCCTCTGCAGCATAGTTTCCTTTTCACCCCAGCTCTCTGGAAGCTCCCCAGCCAGTGCATGGAAGGAATCAAGCCAGTGTGGGACTGAAAATGGCTGCTCTCTGCAGCAGCTCCATCCTCTCCCCAAAGCCCTGTGGCACCTTAGCTGAGGTAATTTAATGCTGACTCTGGTCCAGATGTTGCCACCCTTTACTCACACTGAGTGGTACCTTGCTAGCATGAGCAGAACCATTTTACGCAGTAATAGAACTAGAGGAGAAAGGGTGGGAGAAACATGGCTGGCTGCCAGTGCACTCTTTCTGGTTGTCCTGCTATGTGATTTGAAGACTCTTAAGGGAGAGAACACGGAGCTGGTAACATAAAGTTCATAGTCTATAAAACAACCCTTTGGAGCTACCTAGCAATAATTGTAACACAAATGGCATTAAGGTTTTGTTCGACCCCTTATTTGTTTGGCTCAAATGCCCCTAAGATTTGCAGTGCATCTGCCTGTTTGTTGAAAGTATCCGAATGTAATTGGTAAATGGTTTCCAGATGCTGTTTGTGTTTTTATTGCTTTTTCTGACGGGTGATATTTTTTCCATAGACGGGATAGCCCTTAGTTTGGCAAACTCTTGGTCAGTGGGGAGAATCTGGGGTCTTTTCCAGTTCAGCTGCGATTGTGATCTAGCTGCTAACAGCAAAGACTTCGGAAGCTTTTTAAATGGGTCTGATGGTTTTACATTGTGTGCACCTAGAAAAGCATGTGACCCTTTTAGCTCTGTTGGTGTGTTAATCATTTCATGCAATGAGGAACTGCAGTCTAGTTGCTAGACTAGACAGTGGAGTGTAGATTAGAACACTTCTATGATTCTATGATTAGAACAGAATTTGGTTCCCTGCCATTGGATGCTTGTGCTGCCAGTGTCACCAACATATACAGTGATCCCTGCACAAATGCTCAGAGCATGGAATTGGAGGCTATTATTGTTACTTTATAAATCAAAACAAATAAATATTAGATCATCTCCTGTTTTAAGGCACTGTCCAAAAGTTACTCCAAACATATGCAGTACAAGTCTGCTCCATCTATAATAATAATAATATTTAATAATTAATTAATACCTAGCTCTTATATAGCATTTTTCAACTATAGAGCTCAAAGCATTTTACAAAAGAGGTAAGAATAATTATTTTCATTTTACAAATGGGGAAACTGAGGCACTGGGAGACAGGGTGGCTTGCTCAAGCTCACCCAACAATCTAGTAGGATAGCTGGGAATAGAACCCAGTCCTATGCTTTATCCACTAAGCCGTCCCACCCACCCTATTAATTAATCAACCAATTTTTGTTGGTCTCTTGAGTGGTCACTGAAGACAGATGTCATTGTACTTGTTCCTTCTCTCTGTTTCAGAGGGTTCTTAAGTTTTAGAAAAGCATTAGCATTCTCCCACTCCGTCCCTCAGAAAATGTTTGTAGCTCAATGGATTTCAGTGGAATTAGAATGCATCTTTATTCTTCCTTCTAGCCTCCCACACTTGTCCTTATTAATAGTGTTTGAATGCTGGAATTTAGGCACCAAAAATTTGCTATTTATTTTTCACAAACCTGGTGGTTGCCAGCCAGAAGAAGGAGTATTAAGAAAGGCATTTGGTTAGAGTAACACGGCATGTGCTTGGCTGTGGTTTTAAAACACGCATGGGTATTGCCCCATTGAATTCAATAGGACTACTTGGGTAAGTACTAGTCAATGTGCATGAGGGTTCCAGAACTAGCTCTGAGAAACCAGGTGAGAAAAAAACACCAGTGAACTGAGTTGCACTAGAATTACTTTTTATTTTTTAAATAAAAATATTCCAACCCATATACATAGTTTAAACCCAAACCTTTTGGGGATTCCAGTGCCCTTTGAAATGGCACTGAGGAGTAATTCCAAACTAGCTCAGCCTTTTCTTTCAATCCATAATTCATCATCCACACTTGTTGCTCATTCATTGCAGCCCAGAACAAAGAGTCGCACAAGAGGCATAAAGAAATCAAACCAATAAAAATGGGGCAAGATAAAAAGAAAAAGTCGCAAACCACAAGGGTATCGGAGAAGAGAAATAATTTCATTCAAAAGGCTCCTTGGCACCAGCATCAGAAAATTGCACGAGATGTATCCCCATTTTTTAACAAAACCCACAATGGGCCTACTCTTGAGCTGTGCTGCTAAGCAATTGATTCCAGTGGGAATTGTGGGCGGTGAGCACCTCTCAGGATTAGGCACAAAAGGCGCTTAATTTACAGTATCACTGGATGAATGTTGAAGAATAATAATAAATGAGGGCACTCCATTCCACATTTAAACATCTTAACTGACACTAATTCTGCATGTTCAAATATCCGCGTTGGGCACCCACGTGCTGATATTAATGCCCAAACACAGGATGTGCACCATAATTTAGGTTCTGTAATTTGAAAATTGGGCTCCTAGTATTGGAGAGGGAAGTTCTTCATAATTGCATGAGGCCAGGATTGAATGAATTGAACAATCCAGGCCCAGTGTCAGAAAGACCTCCTCAAAGGACTGTTTTCAAGTATCTCACACCTTCACAAGTAGTTTGAGAACCTACATTGTTGATCAGTCCAGGTCAAGTTTAGACATTATCCATCCCACATGGTCTTACATCATTCAGCAATGATTCAAACCAGCCCATTTAAGGAGAGGCATCAACTGACTCCAGTCCTCCACTAAACACTAGAACAGTAGCTGAAATGCAGGTGCAGGCCTGGAGGATGGGATTGCAAATCAGAGGGAGTGTAAACGGGGGCATCCTCCAGGCTCTGAGAATGATGTAGAGGATTCCTGAGGGGGAGAACAAACTCCCCTCTCCGACTCCCGCCCCCCACCCCCATATGTCTTTCGGCTGCTGCACTCACCAAATTGAATGCCACGTTAATCTGGGATTGCTTGAAGATGAGTCCATCTGGAATGAATCCAAATAGGGAGCTTTGCAGATTGCAACCTGTAATCTGTCTTTAACTTTGAAACCCTCAGGCTCTGAAACTTGTCATTTAGAATAGGCTCCCTGCAGATGTAGTAAAGTACCATCCGCTTTGGATCAAAGAACGAACAGCTTGGGCGCATACATAAGAGAGGACAGGTGTAGACACAGTCAGCCAAGAAAGCCACCCAAGAGCATAAATGCATTGAAGTCAGTGGGGAATTTTACCATTTGCTTCAGTGGGAGCAGGAGCGGGCTGACTTGTTGGAACAACAGATCAAGAGGATATAAAAAAAATGCTTGTACTGGTGATTGCATTATGATTTGAATATTGTCCTTTCAGAGCTGCCTGTGGGTACATCTACACTACTGACTGTTCACATGTCCATACACTGATTTTGCCATAATCCCCATATTGGCCATAGTTAAACCCCAGAAGCACGTGCCGAAGGTAAGTAGAGGGCGAGTAAGCTAGCACACCTGCGGCGTGTATGGGGGGGGGGGGTAAGTACATGCCTGAGGCTATGGCTACACTTAAAATGCTACAGCAGTGCAGCTGTGCTGCCTTAGCACTTCAGTGTAGACATCACTATAGCAATGGGAGAAGTTCTCCCGTTGTAATGAATCCACCTCCCCAAGAGATGGTAGGTAGGCCAATGAAAGAGTTCTTCCATCGAGCTAGCGCTGTCTTCACTGGGGGTTAGATCAGTATAGTTTGTCTTTCAGGGGGTGTGAATTTGGGGTAGACCAGGTTGTGGCACAAGTCCGTTCCGATGCCAGTTTGCAGAGTGAACAGGGATACGGGGTATGTACCAGGCCTTGAGTTTCATTAGTCCTCCACCCCCCATTCCCACAACACACTGAATTCTTTTTTTTCCTGACTCTGACCCTGACACAGTCGCGGTCCCTGTCCCCCTGCACACTGGTAGAAGCAATGCTGCACTGACTGACCACAGCAGAGCAGCATTCTGAGGCACCTCTTACAGGTGAAAATGGATCCACCGCTCAGAGCAGCTTTTTTGTCCAGTGGGGATACCTGGATGCTGATCAATGTGTGGGGGGAAGTACTCAGTCTCAGTGCTGGGAACGCATGAAGCACTTGAGGCTCCCGTACAGGAAAGCCAAAGACTCTAACAGTCAGTCCTGGAGGGCTCATTGTATATACCCCTTCTATGAAGAGCTGGACCGGGTGCTGTCAAGAGCCCCTAGTCCTGAGCCTGAAGGGGCTCACAGTCCCCTCCTTGGCCCCACCTACCTCATTGTCCATGAGAGCGCTGATGAGAACCAGGGTGAGGAGGAAGTAGGGTCCGTGGGATGCCCCAGAAGACTTGGAGCATGTGGTTCTGCATCTGTACCCAGAGGGCCAGCTTGAAGAAACCTCCCATGATGCAATTGAGGAGGATCCTGAGCTGTGTCAGGAGCCAGAATGGCTACATTACAATGGACCTCCCCACCCTCCCCACTGATGTGCCCTCTTACTCTAGTGCTACATTCCTGATTTTTAGTATCAAGAGCACCTGAAGTACCATGCTGACTTTTCCTCCTTGGACGCTATGCCATGCATTGCTATGTCTCTGGGTCTTTGAACTGCAGTGATGCCTCATCCCCCTACTGAACTCCTCCAACATTCCCTCCACCCCCATCCAGCCCCAACTCTGGTTCACCTCAAAACGGGCCTCAAGCCAGACAGAGTTCTAAATCAATCATTTTTACTGATTTCTGATGATCCACAAGTATGCAGTTGGCTCCTCAAGCTATTTTTTCTAACACTTTATAAAGGAAAAAATCAGCATGCCCAGGGCCGGCTCCTGGCACCAGCGCAGCAAGCAGGTGCTTGGGGCGGCCAACAGAAAGGGGTAGCACATCAGGCTCTTCGGCGGCAATTCGGTGGCGGGGCCGAATTGCCGCCGAAAAATGAAGTGGCGGTGGTAGAGCTGCTGCTGATCGCGGCTTTTTTTTTTTTGCCCCCCGTCACTTGGGGTGGCAAAAACGCTGGAGCCGGCCCTGCTGCCCCAGTTTCTGTGCAATTCTCAACCAGCCAGCAGTCAGGCAGCAATGGTTCTGGAGCTGTGTGGATTGGTCGTCGAGATTTGGAAAGGGCCTGGTTGGGGACGGATATAGAAAATTTTACAGTTGGTTGTCTAAGGAAAAGTTAGTCACAGCAGTCTTTACAGCCTCTGTCCCCGGTATCTGCCCTTTCCTGGCAGAGAGCCATGCTGCACAAGCTTGAAGGAATGGGGGTGGGAGAAGGATGCAGTCTGGCAGTTGGATGGAAACAGTGCAGTGTCCTTTTCCAGTTGTCTGAGAGGATGAGTTGTGGTTCTAAACTGACTCTTTAGTAAACCCAGTGAAATAGCAGGGTGTCTCTTTCCCTGTCTATTTCACTGTTAGGCAGGCACAAAGCCAGGATTTCACAGAAACTCCAGCTGGTTCTGCAGGTTCACCAGCAATGCAGATCTGCTTGGTCCACCTTCATAGCAGACCAGGCCCCTCCATTCAGCAATATGTAGAGGGATTTCCATTCTGGTACTTGAAAACCCCTATGTTTGTCTAATGTTGGCCAGCCTTAAGGGAAAAAACTGTACCCTGGTAACGTAGCCCTGGGAAGGAATTATTCCACCTTTCTCCAATCCTGTTGAGACAATGTGAACATTTTAAATGGTTAAAAACACTAGTACTGTTTTCTTACCGTTATTAGCCTCTGCTTCTTCCTCGTGGGCTGCAAAATTTGTCTGAGAGCAGCAAGGGCAATGAGACAGGTACATTCCTAGAATGCTGAAAAGTATCAAAATTGTGGCCTTCTACAGCAAATTTATGTTATGTGGGGGGATTTCTCAGCTTGTTCCAATGGCCAAAAATATAGTGCTACTCTCTCTTTGAATTGGCAAGACCTTTGGCTCCCAAGAGCAAACCATTCCACCATGTAGGAGCAACACCCCAGAGACAGCAGAGGTAGATGGAGAAAGACCACGGAGGAACTGCTCATAGGGATAGACGAGAGAAATCAGGAGCAATTTGAATTCCTCAGGGCACGAGAGGATCAGGCTCTTCAGCTGGAGGAGACACTTATGCACCAGTTCAGAGACATGGAGACATACCATAGAGAATGGGAGCACACCCTAATGGAGAGGCTCATTGAAATGGTGGCCAAAAAGAGTATGGTTTCTGCCTGCTGCTGACACCCCAGAACCAGCCTGTTAGATGCCGCCTCCTCCTCTTCCTCTGGTTGTCACCAAGGGTGCTGCCAAGCCAGAGGATCCTATCACAGTGGCTCCCCCAGCTTACCAGGAGGAGAATGCTGGTCCTCCAGGAGTCCTGGAACACCACCACATACCAACCCTCGAAACCTGTCACAGGAGACCTCCCCAGTTCTCACTCACCGTCACGGTCCCCCATCGCTCACTCGTTCTGATAAGGAGGTCGGCATAAAGACATTAAGCTGTGAGCAATGTTCTCACTTGTGACTGGTTACTTTGGTAACAATATGTTGTAGTTCTGATTTTCAAAATCTTTCCATCTTCTAATGCATACTCTTCATAATTATGCATTGCTTACTGTGTGCTAGTCCTCCTTCCTAACGATGAACTGAATTTTTCATTCTTAAGTGGGACTCAAGCTTCCTACCTCATGTAATGGAGTGTTGGGTAAAAACTGGTGCCATCTTAGTGCAGTGCAAATATTTTTGAGTCTCCTCCAAAATATTTTAAGTCATGTGAATACACAGGAGGGATGGAGAAAGGGCAGTGTATGGTAGTATGTGCTTTAAAAAGCACTACTATTTTTCTCCGTAGCAGATGTCTAAAACACAGAGGTCGATCAATGGCTTAAGGATTTTATTACATGTGTTGAAAATCAAAACCCAAAAACAATAGGAAAGGAAGAGGGAACATAGAGGTAATAATGTCAGCCAATACCCCACTCCTGGGAAACCTTAAGGCCTGGTCTACAGTACAAAGTTAGATCAACATTAGCTGCCTTGAATTGACCTAGTTGTGCAGATCTACACATAAAGTTGTGTCCCACTGATGTAAATGCCCTGTTACGCTGACATAGTAACATCCCCTCTCCAAGTGGCATTGAGCCATGGTCCATGTACATAGGTCAATCCAGCATGAGTATAGACACTGTGTTACCTATGTTGACCCTAACAGTCCTCCAGCCGCTGTCCCACAATGCCAGACACTGGCCACACTGGTCACAATTGTGAATTCCACTGCCATGGGGAAACATAGACCAGAAGGCCCCCTGCACCCGCCTTTAAACCCCCATGAATGTTTGAAATGTCTTTTCATGATTGTCCAGCTGAGCAAGCACCCCTAGCAGCTCTCCATTGTTGTGCGCAGCTGCCCAGCAGATCTTGCTGGCTACACGCTCCAGACGCGCTCCTTCTTGGAGTAGATAGAAGATATTGGATGCCTGGGTCTCTGGGAAGAAGAGGCTGTGCAGGTACAGGTACAGACCAGCTGTAGAAATGGAAAAATCATGGAGCAGGTCCTCAAGGAATCCATTTTGAAGCACTTGGAGGACAGGAAGCCGATCAGAAACAGTCAACATGGATTCACCAAGGGCAAGTCATGCCTGACCAACCTGATGGCCTTCTGTGATGAGATAACTGGCTCTGTGGATATGGGGAAAGCGATGGACGTGATACACCTTGACTTTAGCAAAGCTTTGATACGGTCTTCCACAGTATTCTTGCCAGCAAGTTAAAGAAGTATGGATTGGATGAATGGACTATAAGGTGGATAGAAAGCTGGCTAGATTGTCGGGCTCAACGGGTAGTGATCAATGGCTTGATGTCTAGTTGGCAGCCAGTATCAAGCGGAGTGCCTAGGGGTCAGTCAGAGGATTGCACCCTCAGCAAGTTTGCGGATGACAATAAGCTGGGGGGAGAGGTAGATACGCTGGAGGGTAGGGATAGGGTCCAGAGTGACCTAGAAAAATTGGAGGATTGCGCCAAAAGAAATCTGATGAGGTTCAACAAGGACAAGTGCAGAGTCCTACACTTAGGACGGAAGAATCCCATGCACCGCTACAGGCTGGAGACCAACTGGCTAAGCGGCAATTCTGCAGAAAAGGACCTGGGGATTACAGTGGATGAGAAGCTGGATGAGAAGTGTGCCCTTGTTGCCAAGAAGGCTAACGGCATATTGGGCTGCATTAGTAGGAGCACTGCCAGCAGATTGAGGGAAGTGATTATTCCCCTCTATTCGGCACTGCTGAGGCCACAGCTGGAGTATTCTGTCCAGTTGCATCCAGTTTTGGGCCCCCCACTACAGAAAGAATGTGGACAAATTGGAGAGCGTCCAGCAGAGGCCAACAAAAATGATTAGGGGTCTGGGGCACATGACTTATGAGGAGAGGCTGAGGGAACTGGGCTTATTTAGTCTGCAGAAGAGAAGCGTGGGGGGGGGGGGAGGGGAGGGGATTTTGATAGCAGCCTTCAACTACCTGAAGGGGGGTTCCAAAGAGGATGGAGCTAGGCTGTTCTCAGTGGTGGCAGATGACAGAACAAGGAGCAATGGTCTCAAGTTGCAGTGGGGGAGGTCTAGGTTGGATATTAGGAAACACTATTTCACTAGGAGGGTGGTGAAGCACTGGAATGGGTTACGTAGGGAGGTGGTGGAATCTCCATCCTTAGAGGTTTTTAAGGCCCATCTTGACAAAGCCCTGGCTGGGATGATTTAATTCGGGTTGGTCCTGCTTTGAGCAGGGGGTTGGTTGGACTAGATGATCTCCTGAGGTCTCTTCCAATCCTAATCTTCTATGATTCTATGTGGACATGTATGAGCAGATTGCTTGGGGGATGCAGGAGAAGGGGGTATGAGAGGGACCAGCAGCAGTGCCATGTGAAAGCCAAGGAACTGTGGCAGGCACACTAGAACGCCAGGAAAGCCAACAACTGTTTGGGTGCAGAGCTGTAGACTTGCCACTTTTACAAAGAGTTGCATGCCATATTTGGCAGAGACCCCACCATCAACTTTGAGGAGTCTGAGTCAGAGGCCCCTGTCATGAACAGTACGTGGAAGAGGAGAAGGAGTATGGGGGACAGGCAATGGAGTTTCCAGTTGAGCTGCAAGCCAGGGCCTGTTTTCGACTCTACCATAGTCTGGGCCAATCCTTGCAGTTGAGCACAAGTGAGCCCAAAGCTAGGCAAGGAACCTTGGGTAAGCGTGTAAATAAATTTCCCATTACAGTAATAGCACCTGCAACTTATCAATACACAGCAATCGAATTTTCATTAATTTACTCATATTAGAAGAGGTAGTACTACAACAAAGAGTTAGTATCCGCTTTTCATTGCCCTCTAGAGCTAGGCAGGGGGGCCATGAGGAACAGTTTGTTTATGCACAAGGGATGTCCCTGGAATCCTCCTGAGAGATCTTGATGAAACTTCCATGGATGTACTCTGCAATCCCTGGCTGAAGGTTTCTAGGGATAGCAGCCTTATTTCTTCTTCCTTGGTAGGACACTTTCTCAAGTCATTGAGTGATAACTTCAGCAGGCACCATTGCCTTAAATGGGCTAGCAGCATAAAGGCCCGGGTGACTTCAGGCCTGTGCGCTCTTGCCTTTGTTACCCTCAGGAGTGAGATATCAGCTAAAACCACTGCCTCCTGTGGAAAATGGTGCTACTATTCCCAGCAACTGCCCTATATTCATAGTTTCATACAACCGAGCAATTCCGTCCTCATTTCCCTCACCCCTGGAGGGTCATTCTCACCGTGACTGGTGGTGTCAGTGGTGCCATGAACAAGCACTCCAAAGCAGAAGTGCCAATGAGCATGTCTTGTTTACCAATTTAGGGGAGCAATGGGGGGGGTGTTGATGAATCTAAGTTTCGCTTTCTGTACATACTATACTGACAATGGTACTTCTGTGTGTTTTATCTGTGGCTGTGGCTGTTGCAGCCTTCAGGTGTACCCCCCACCCCAGCCATACACACACACTACTGAAACAACTGACTCAGATAAGGAGGAGAAAAAGAGGATGTGGAAGGACATGTTCTGTGAGATCCTGCAAGCTCATGCTGCATCATGCCATGAACAGAGGGCCTGGAGGGTGAATATTACAGACTGGATAGAGAAGGAAAGAGCAGACAGGAGAAAGGCTTGGGAGAGAGAGATGCATCAGGACATAACGGACTTTCTCCCTCAGCAAATGAAGATGCTGCAGACACCTGTGGACATCCAGGTTCAACAAACGTGGGCTCAACTCCCATTGTGGTCTGTGGAGAACTGCATCATCATGCATCCCTACACCCCCTCCCTCCTCAGCATCTCTCATAGCCACTGGGCCAGCATGCCTATACCTACCACTCCACACTGGGGGAAAATTATGGACAACCACAGCTTCATATACATGGACCTGTGAGAGCCATAGTTGATGTATGTGTAGCTACAAAGGACATCAATGTTCCTTCCTCTGATTTATTTATTAAAGTTCCTAAATTTTTTTAATCTAAAATGTATGTACTATTATGTTCTTCAGAATGTTTGTTAGGTGCTGTTTCCATAACTGAATACAATTTTTATTTTGAAAGTGATTCATCTCTATTAGTTTACAACACATGGTATGTAATGCCTGCTGGCAGTGAAAGTAATGCTCTTGTACGCTCGCTACTCATCAGATCAGTGGCAAACAGTGCGGTCATCATAAATGTACAGCAAGCAATCCAACATTGTTAGCTGCACTGGCAGTGATATATGCACAGATGTGCACCAACCAGCACACAGTTCCTAAGTCCTCAAACTGCAGACCAGGTTGAGCATAGTACACCACAGCGCATTGCTGTAGCTTGCTGTTAAAGTGCTCTTTCAAAACCTCCCTGAGCTGTACAGCTCCTCATTGAGCTCATCTGATAACCCTTGTGTCTGGCTGTTCAAACTCAGCAGACAGCAGCTCCTCCACCACCCTTCAGCACTATGGCAAACTCCCCCCCCACTCCCTTTGCTTTACAGATATTATGCAGGATGCAACAGGCAGCTATAACAAATGGGAAATTTTCCACACTGACATCCAATCTAGTGAGTAAACAATGCCAGTGCCCTTTCAATCTACTAAAAGCACATTCAGCTGAGCACCTGCTGAGTCTGCAGCTGAATCTTTCCTTGGTGCTGTTGAGGTGGCCGGTAGGGTTGCCAATTTTGGTTGAACGTTTTCCTGGAGGTGTCCAAAACAATGTGATCCCATCATACTGTGCCAATTCTTCTGCACCCGAAGCAACGGTCAACAAAAGAGCATCCTGTGACAATACTGATATTCACCATAGCTGTACAGTCTGAGCTGAATGAATTGTCATTGACCTTCAAGGTCAACTGTCTTTGATGTGTCATAAAATGCTGCCCAACTTCCATCTAGCATCTCGCTGAATGCCCGCTCCACCGCATAATCATGTGTCCTGCAATAAGGAACAGCAGCAGAACCACACCATCATCCAATTGCTCCATGTCTGCCACACAATTTTGCAGGGAATAACAACAAGGGGGCAAATGTGTAAAGGTGGGCTTTATACACACTAAGCTAAATGCTGCCCTGATGCCCCAAACAACCCCACATAGTAAACAAGTTCAACTACCCGTCCTCATTTTTGAGACTCTGCTGATCTCTGAGGCAAAGAGATAAAGGCCTCAATACAAGAAGATACTTAAGCATATGCCTAACTTTGAGTACCTGAGTGGTCCCATTGATCTCATGTTGTCAACATTAGGCTCATGTTTAAGTTCGTTGCTGAATCGGGGCCTAAGGTCCCCCAGTCCATCACAGCACGTAAGCAGAATCTTAACTTTCAGCACGAGTAGTTCTACTGACTTCAATGAAACTAATGTGCTGCGTTGGATCAGCCCCCTAAGTGAGCTACCGCAGGCTGCCGTGGCATAGTCAAGACTAGAAAGCAGGACTTCCCAGATCCCTATTTATACTCCGCCAGCACTTCTCTCTCAACTGTGGTCAACTATTTATACCTCTGGGATGGGCAAAATTATCCTGGGAATCTCTCAGAAGCAGGCTTTCGCTCAGTATGTTGGCACTTCCAGTTCTGGTCTCAGCTAGAAATGAAAAAATAAAACAATCAGCCAAAGAATTCAGAACGTCAAAAAAGTTTTAGGGAAGGAGAGAGGTGTCTGAGAATTCTAAGGCTACATCTAGACTACAAACTAGGGCTGTGATTCCCATCTCACACAGACATACTTGTGCTGGTTCTCATCTAACCTAGCACACTAAAAATAGTAGTGTATCTGGGCCAGCACAGGCAACGGCAGCAATGCCAAGTACATACCCACAGGGTTCAGATGGGTTTGTACTTGGCACGGCTAGCCCATGCCATCACTACCGCTGCCTGTGCTACCATGGCTACACTACTAATTTTAGTGCACTAGCTTGACGAGAGCTAGCATAAGTGCGTACACGTGAGCTGGGAATCACACCCCTAGCCCATAGATGTAGTTTTAATTTGGGTCCAATCCTGCTCTCATTGAAGTCAATAGAAAAATATTCATTGACTTCTATTGGATCTCCAGGCCTTTTCCCCAAACTGAATCATGTCTCTTTCCTATAACTAAAAAAAACCAAACAACCTGGCTTGTTCTCATTCATAATGGAGAGATCCATTGCAAACAACTGAATTTGGCAAATTTGCATGTAAATGTATAAAGATAATAAGGAGGTAAAGCCAACACATCGAACATAATTTACTCGTTCATTTTGACCATTTTAATTACTTTTTCTTTTGTTGGTAATATAGACTCCATAATGTAGTAGGAGCCATTCTGTATTACATTTTCTAAGTATAATAAAATCTTAGCATTATGGCAACTCATCACAGTCCTTGTTTGCCATCAACTGCTTGCTGAGCACTGGGCAGACAGACCCAGCCAGTGTGAACATAAACATGTACGGTAATATTTGACAAAACCATTAGAAAGGAATGCTGGAAAAAGTTGAGTAAATTGTCTGGAATTTCATTTCCTTGAGCCCTTCCCAGGACTTAACAATTTGTTTATACAATAATAATACCAAGCACTTAGCCAGTGCTGCATGTGCCAGATCCCCAGTTGGTGTAAAGTGGAACAGCTCCATTGATTTCAATAGAGCTACACTGATTTACACCATTTGAGGACTTGGCCCTATATTTTCCAAGGGAAATTTACTAATGAAAAATACCAGTATGGTTCTAGTCAGCAGTGAGTTAAATTAGGATTTCTTCTGTGTTAGAGGGGAGAGAGAATGCAGAGTGTGCTTTCTCCCCTGGTGCACCCACACAGGGGACCGGCATAACCACTGTCTCTTACTGCTGTGGTGTGCAGGGTGACTCCTGCTAGCACTGCTTACAGCGCTGACTGATCCCAGCAAGGTCCCTGTAGGTCAGGCCATGATCTTACCTGTTGATAAAGTATATAGTCAATTGCTTGACCACACTTTGGTTTGTTATGAAACATACTCAAGAGACCAAATAACCAGCATCAGTCAGGTTTATTGCAATAACCCAACAAACATTCTATACAATTCCTGTCTCTGGGAAGCCATTTCGTGCAGCGACGTTACATTTACCTTATGCAGAAAGTGTGCTCCCAAAGTTATATCCCTAAAGCCATCTTTTTACACCCTACCAGTTTACAAGTAAAAGGTACTGTGTATGTCCTCTGAAACTAGCTTTAAGCAATCAACGTTCTACCTTGTTTTTCTAGTACTGTGGTGTACCCCTTATCTCTTTGTTTTGAACACATGCACTTCAAGTACTAAAGGGCATGAAGCCATCTCCTAGGTTCATAGTAGAGTAGTACAATCATACATCTTGTCCTCTTCCTTTGGGACATTACGCTAGAGGCCTGGGAGAGTAACTCCCTTTCTGTTGCTATGGTAAAGCACTCATCTGTTCCGATCTTGACAGCTTCCCTATTTGCTCAAGCCAAAACTTACTTGAGTGAATGCAAGGGATTACGGGATACTTAGCATAAGTGAGCAGGGCTATATAAAAATCATAGGACAATTTAGGCTATATAATTGCTATAATATTTGTGCTTAATGCATACTAATATATATGTGGTCTGGGTAATACATATTATTAATATATGCATATATGCTAGCCAGCATATATTAGTCAACATAGCCATTCAGAAGGGGTATTAGTAGACAGGGCTTTTTCTTTCCTTTAAGAAGATTGCAAAACATGTCTCCAAACAGATTTATCTGTTTTCTTGGCATTAGAAACAACTAATGTGATTTTCCTCAAATTTTGTGAAAAGGAAAAAGAAAAAAAATCCTGAAGTCCCAACTCTATTTTTATTCCACCTTCCTCAGAGGAAATCTTCTAACAAGGGCTCAGTCTTGCACCTATTGAAGTCAGTGGCAAAAATCTTATTGTTTCAATGGGTGAAGGTTGGACTCTGAGCCAGGAGGAGTTGTGCCTAAGTAAAGACTTGAAGATTTGGACCTACATTCACTTCTGTGTTGAGAATTTGTTTAGCCAGTTTCTATCTGGAATCCATTTTAATGGCAGGGTCACATAAACTCTTGTAAAATGGGCTTTACAATGGAAACTGGCATGAACCTTAGTTACAATGATGAAATAGCAACATCATTGGCTATAAATCTTGTCCGGGCTATTTTGTTTTCAGAAGCCTCAAAGTCTTCTGTAGAAAAGATGGTTCTCTATTCAGACAACTCAGGAAAGAACCTTAGCTCCAAATGTGGTGTCTGAGATAACAAGATGTGGGTAATGTGTACTTCTGTAATGTGACTGTTCAAAGGAAAGGAGCAATCTATTACTAAACAAGCACTGTAAAGGTAGCTGCCCTTTTGCTACAGAATAACAAGGAGACACTACCTGACCAAAATGTTTTTAAGGTAGATAATTCCTGAACTAGTGTGGAAGAGATTTTTTAAATGCTTCACTGTGTTATGGCTACTGAGTCAAATTCTGCCCTTAGATTGTACTTGCGCAACCCCCTTGAAAATAATGGGGATAATGTAAACTTAGGGGCTGAAGTTGGTCCATCAACTCTACAGGAGGAGACAGTGGAAAAGTGGGGAATTCCAACTCAGATTCAGAAAGACAAGCAAGGAGGGTCAGTAACAAGATATTAAAGCCAAAAAATTAACATCTCTGTATCTCTGTTTGCCTTTGGTTTGAAATAGGGATGAGACTTTACCGACAGGGATTTTACCAGGCTCAGTTAATGTTTGTTGAGATGCTTTGTGATCCGGGATGGAATGTGCTAAATGCAAATGCTGGCCTTGATTTTGGTGGGCGTGTTTTCTGTGCAGCGGCTGCAAGATCAGTTTTAATCAGTATTATTAGAATTAGGCAACAATGCACTTCCATATTGAGTTGCCTAACTCTCTGGCTGTGGTTTCAAGTTGAACATATGTTTTTAATTATGAAAATGATTAATTGGATCCAGGAGAATTGAATCACAGTGAGCTTTGTCATTCTATATCATGGAAAAAAACCTGTGATGCGGGAATGTTTGTGTGGTGTTTCTGATGCATCATTTTCTCCAGAGAGAGGGGTTTGGGGGGCTGCAGTGCAGCTGCCTGGGGAGCCCTCCAACTGCACTGATAATCAGCAGATCTCAGGGATACCTAAACAGAGCTAGTCCCTACATGCAGTTCCTTGGTGCCTCCCCTCTCTGGCAGCGCAGTATCACTCCGGAGCCCAGCTGCCACTCATGGCAGATCATGGCTAAGGATAAGATTATGTCATGTAGGTCATGGAAGTCACGGATTCTATGACTTCCAAAGATCTCTGTGACATTTTCCGCTTCAGCCCCATGGCAGTGAGGCTGGAACTGTCAGGCGGCAGGGGCCCTAGAGCCCCAAGCTGCCATGGGCATCGGGGCCCCCACAGCTCTCAGCTGCCACGAACAGTGGGGGCACCCAGAGCTCCGATCCATCACGGGTAATGAGGGGCTCCTGCAACTCCCCACCACTGGATCTGGAGCTTCCAGCTGCTGTGGGTGGCGGGGCCCTGAGTAGCTCTCAGCTGCCGTGGATGGCAGGAACCCAGAGCTCCAAGCCACAGAGCAGGGACTCCAGAGCTACCAGCCGCAGTGGCAGGAGGTGCTGGCCTCCCCCCATCCCACTTTCCCCCCGCAGCAGGACTCAGGCTCTAATCCTCACCTCACCCATTTTGTCACCGTTATTTTTAGTAAAAGTCAGGGACAGGTCATGGGCTTCTGTGAATTTTTGTTATTTGCCCATGACCTGTCCCTGACTTTTACAAAAATAATCCTGACAAAATCTTAACCTTAGTCATGGCAGTCTATTACCCCTCTCTCTATGGGGCATGCAGTATGGAAAAGACATACAGAAGTTGCTGCGGCTGTGAGCTGCACTACCTTGTGAAGGGATTTCCACTGAAAAATCCATGAATTGCAGAATGGACAGGGCCATATATAGCAACCACCTCCCCATCTCCTCCCATTGTCAGCTGGAGAGGCCTCCAAAACACACAGAGCCCCAGCTGCACAGTAGTTGCACTGAGGAACTTCCACCATCCTGAGTAGGCTCTGATCCTCCCCTTCCATGCTAACCAGCCAGATTTAACTCACATGTACATTATTTTCATCCTACCATATGTCTCAGTAGAGCGGACATTACAGCTCAGTATTTGGCAGAGGAAAAGTAACCCTGGCAGTTCCCTTCATTTCAGTAGTTTCACCTCTCTGCCAAACAAAGAAATCAGCAATGCACATACACCATATTTTTCTATCAGTTATGTCCTGGCCAAGTCCCTGTTGACATAATTCTGTGTCAGTAGGGTTGCCAACCCTCCTCGTTTTGCCAGGAGTCTCCCGGAATCAGGCACTATCTCCCGGAGGCTACTGAAGCGAAACCAGGAGATTTTAGGGTGGTAAAAGTCTGGCGGCACAGGGGGCTAAGGCAGGCTCCCTGCCTGCCCTGGTCCCACGCCGCTCCTGAAAGCGGCCGGCACGTCCCTGTAGCCCCTGGGTGCGGGAGAGGGTCTCCACGTGCTGCCCGCGCCCCGTGTACCAACTCTGTAGCTCCCATTTGCTGGGAACTGCAGCCAATGGGAGCTGTGGGGACAGTGCTTGTGGGCATGGGCAGTGTGCGGAACCCCCTGCCCCGCCCCCACGGGCCAGACATGGCGGCCGCTTCTGGGAGCGGTGCGGGGCCAGGGCAGGCAGGGAGCCTGACTTAGCCCTGCTGCGCCGCTGACCGGGAACCACCCAAGGTAAGCGCCTCCTGGGTGGAGCCTGCATCCCGCACCCCAACCCCCTGCCCCAGCCTGGAGTCTCCTCCTGCACCCAAATTCCCTCCCAGAGCCTGCACTCCCCAACCCCCTGTCCCAGCTCTGAGCCTCCTCTAGCACCCAAACTCCCTCCCAGAGCTTGCACCCCGCACCCTCTCCTGCACCCCAAACCCCTGCCCCAGGCTCAGCCCGGAGATCCCTCCACACTCCGAACCCCTCGGCCCGAGCCCAGAGCCTGCACACACCCCAACCCCTTGCCCCAGCCCGGTAAAAGTGAGTGAGGGTGGGGGAGAGTGAACAATGGAGGGAGAGGGGATGGAGTGGGCGGGGCCTCAGAGAAGGGGTGGGGAAGGGGTGTGGCCTCGGGGAAAGGCCAAGGCTAGGGTGTTTGGGTTTGTGTGATTAGACAATTGGCAACCCTACATGTCAGCCACCCAAAATCTGATATTGCGTCATGGGAAGTGAGTCATTATTTACCTCATAGTGAAAAGAAAGATTCTGGGTAGAGGCAAAATTGTACAGGATGAATATATTTACTCAAGATTCAGGACTGTAATTGACTGGAAGTGCATCATTCATTTACAGGGAAAAAAATTGCTATAGCAGTGTAACTGCAGAGGCTTTTCTTATTCATATGTGTGCATATATGTCTGTATGTTTATATACATACTTACATTTGTATGTGGGTGTTTTGTCTATCTATCTATCTATCTATCTATCTATCTATCTATCTATCTATCTATCTATCTATCTATATCTTTAAATTTTCAATTAACATGAGTTGTGTGGCTAAATTTCCTAGTTGGCTTTGAAAATCGCAGCACACACATATATACTTTAGTTTTCTTTTTTTGCTAGTCTGTGTACTCCATATATATAGTCACAATCAGTGGGTGAAACCACAAATGAGTTATGCAGACTATCTCACATAACTGCCAACTGCTATGCTGGTTATTATAATGTGGGCATTTGTACACTATAGTAATTGGATTGAGCCCACCAGCTTATGCCACATATTTCTGTAAGTAAATTTACTATCAGTAAACCACAAAAGGCACCTTAGTAAAAATAATCCAAGAAATGTTGGATTCTGTCAATATTTTCATGTGACCATAAGTGGGACTTGCACAAATAAAAAAATTACTTAGAAATAGTAAGTTTCCAAACTATAAAAATACTTTAAATTTAATCTGCACTTATTGCCTTTTTGCTTGTCGGAGGCAGAGTGAGGAGGCTCTGGAATCTTACCAATTTAATGATGGCATGTTAGCAAAAGAAATAGAATAGTCTCAGTACTGTTTTTCCTATGGATAAGCAACCAAGTACCAGTTGCTGTCAAAGTGTCAAAGAGTAACAATTTCTGGTAATTACTAAGCAGAGGGAGAGCCAGTGAACCTCTGTATTCCATACCAGTCCCTCAAGACATCCAGTTTTGCTGAAGAAGGGATTTTACAACCAGAACCTGTAGTTAAAGTCAGTTGGTCTGAAGAAATTAAATGTTTGTGACGCTGCCAGCACTTGACTGTAGCTACCTGCCGAGGGTGTTTGAAAAGACAGGGGGGAGAACTGCTCTGTGTGTGGGGAGAGGGGCCAGAGTCTGACAGTGGAGGAGCTGCTTTTGGGGGAAGTTTGGTGTCTCACATTAGGGGGAGCTACTGCTTGTGAGAGACCTCAGTGTCCCAGACTGTGGGGAATTACTCTCTGTGGGATAACTTATTGTCTTAAAATAGGATAAGCTGCTTTTTATGGGAGGCTTCAGTGTCTCAAACGGAGAAAGGAGCTGCTCTTTTGGAGGGGTGCTTTGGTGTGTCAAACTGGAGGACATGCTTTTCCTGGGGACAATCTAGGCCTTAAGAGAGTCTCCTTCATTCCCACTCAGCCAGCCGCACATGACTCTGCTCCCCACAGTGGGCAGAAAAACCCAACCTCCCCCAGCCTCCCTATGTTTATTACAGCAGAGTCTGGTGGAACAGGCTACCCCATATTTGTCTTGTTTATTAGCATAAAGCAAATGGAGTACTCCAGCAGAGTGATTTGAAGTAGTTTGATATTAAACATACATTATTCCTGGAAGGTCTGTATAGTTTAAAACAAGCAGAAATAATCTGTAATAGATTACTCATCATCATTATCTCAGACCTACACTGGAATATAGTATTTCTTTTCTCATTCCCGTGTCATCTTTTGTTGGCAATCATCCAATGTCCTCTATACATTTGCCAGAATGCTTATTTCTACTTTTGGCTGCCGTGGGCATAAAATTAATCTGATAGGTTGAAATTGCATTCCTTTTCTAACCAGAACTGTAAATTTTTAAATCCCTGAAGAATCCAGAGGAGAAAAACATTTCCAAAGCTACATCAGACTGTAAACGACTAGCACAAGTCAGACGTTCCACTCTCTTTTCAATGGATGGTTATACACAGTGATTGTATTGTATTGATCAGCTGGTGGCATCAGGAAGGAATTCCCCCCTCCCCCTAGCATATAGCAATGCCCAATTGACTTCATGTATTTTGGAAGATTTTTCAATTTCCGGTGACTCATCACATACTGGCCACAGCCAGAGCTAGGAAACCAAGCTAGATGGCTCAACAGCGACTTGTTCCAGTACAGCATGTCTTATGTTTATATTAGGTCAGACACCAGGGCTTACATGTGTGTTGGCAGTCTTTGGAAGTGAATAGCTGAAATGTCTGCTGAGAGCTAGTAGCTTCCAAATCCAAGATTCTGCTGTGCAGTATGGGTTACAGTTAATTTCAGACTTAGCCAGCTGGTGTTCACCTGTTTATCCATAGCCCTCAATTATTTATCCAAAACAAGTTGTACAGCTTTGTATTACTGCAGCTTGTTCTTGAGTTCCATACTCTTGCCCAAAAAAGTAATACAAATCCACAGCATAATCTCCCACATCAATTTCAAGTGACTGGAAATCCCTTGCTAGCCTTCATCGCAGTGCCACCAGACTCCTTGTTGTTTTTGTGATGAGGAAGGACATTCATAGGCTATGTCTACACTATTGCCTATGTGGGCAAAACTTATGCCGCTCGGGGATGTGAATATTCCACCCTCTGAGTGACATAAATGATACCTACATAAGCACTTGTGTGCATAGCACTATGTTGGCGATAGAGCTTCTCCTGCCAACATAGCTTATGCTGCTCAGAGAGTGGTTTTTTTATGCCAACGGAAGAGCTCTTGGTACAGCTGCGCCGCTGCAGTGCTGTACGTGTAGACATGGCCATGGACACTGGATTTATGGCTTATTATAACAATCTGTAACCCACTAAGCCCCCTTTTTTGTCCTATGACTGTAGAGGAGTTAACTGGCCATTTCACCTTGAATGGTTCCTTACAATACGCGCTAACTACTTATGCTAAACAATCTGTTCCACCTTGTATTTAGCTGTGACACTCTGAGTGCCTTTCCCAGACCTAAAGAAGAGCTCTGTGTAAGCTTGAAAGCTTGTCTTTTTCACCAACAGAAGTTGGCCCAATAAAAGATACTAACTCACCCACCTTGTCTCATTCCTTGGCATAGGCATAGATACATAGAGATACATTTTGCTGTCATTTACACACACATACACCCTTAATTTCCCACGATCCACACCCTCTACTCTCACCATTAATAAATGATGCACTGTAGCTGTAGACAAGTTTGGCATGTAGTCAGCAGGGCCGGCTCTAACTTTTTTGCCTCCCCAGGCAAAAAAGAAGAGCGCCGCCCTGCCGAAATCCCTGCCCCCCCAGCGCCGCGCTGCCCGAAGCCCCCGCCCCCCCTCTGAGTGCCGCGCCGCACCAAGCCCCCGCTCCCCCTGAGCGCTGCGCCGCCTGAAGCCCTGCCCCCCGCAAGCGCCACGCTGCCGAACCACAAAAAAATTACATAAAAAACGGAGCGCCGCGCCGCCCCAAGCACGTGCTTGGTCGGCTGGTGCCTGGAGCCGGCCCTGGTAGTCAGACTGAAACGGTTGGGCTGTATGCTATAGGCAGAGGTGAAAGTAAGTCGGTCTGATCCGGTACGGCGTACCGGCAAGAGCCAGTATGTCGTGCTGGACTGGACTGGCTTCCACAGTGGTGATTTAAAGGGCCCAGGGCTCTTCTAGTAGAGCTTACATAATAGCTCACTGTTTTGATGACTGGAGGAAGAAGACAGCTGGTTAGGGTCTGGTGGGCCCTGCTGATGTTTTCCTGGCTTTTAGAACAGAAGAGCTAATGAAAATAATGGTCTTACGAGTGGCTTCATTTTTGCCTTTTGTTATTATTACTAAAGCACATGGTATGCTTGGAGGCAACCTGGCCAAAAAAGCAAAGGAGAAAAACTGAAAAGACTACAGAACCCCAGCAAAGAACATCCTGATCTGATCCAGGGAAACTCCAAGCTGCCAGGAAAATTGTTTTATTAAGGTAATGCACGAGAAAACTATTTCAATGGGATTAATTGCACCAACCCATATTACTCTCCAATAGGCCTAGAAGGATACCACCCTCCACAAAAAGACTAGACTAAGCAAATTTATGACTTGAGAGAGTAAAACAAGCAGTTTTACTATACAAAGCCAGGTTTTTAGTTCCAGCTGACCCCTCCAAGAAAATGCCCTGAAGCTTAAAAAAACCCAAACCAAAACAACAACAACAAAACAAAAACCAACACACGCACACCCAGGGCCGGCTCCAGGCACCAGCTTAACAAGCAGGTGCTTGGGGCGGCCAAGGGAGAGGGGCGGCACCTGTGGCAATTTGGGGGCGGCAGGTCCCTCACTCCCTCTAGGTGCGAAGGACCTGCCATTGCCGATTGCGGCTTTTTTTTCTTTCTTCCAATTGCCGCCGCTGATCGCGATGGCGGCTTTTTTTTTTTTTTTTGCTTGGGGCAGCAGAAATGCTGGAGCCGGCCCTGCGCACACCACAAGACAGCCAAACATGAAGATTTTTGTCTTCTTTGTCTGGCTAAATCCTGTACCGTGGCCTGCTGGTGTACAAGGATGCCTGCTAAAGAGGGCCAGCAAGAGAACCCTTGTGTAAACTGCTCCAATGCATAAGAATAGTAAACAGTGCGGGCAGCTCATTGCAACACCACCACATCCAGAACCAGCCTGCCCTGTCAGCGAAGAGGGACTGTCCAAATTACATCACACACATTTGGGTAATTTTCAAGCGCTTCTCACCCGTTGTAACACTTTGTCACACTAAAACAAACATGAAGAATTAAGAACCAACCCACCCACCCTTTCTTGCACTACATAAGTTATGGACAGCTGTAGGTGATTCTTGGGACAAATGCATTGCTGACAAAACATCAATAACTCCGGGCCTGGCCGCTTCAGTTAAAGGCAGGAATTAGCACTCTCTTTTTTGCCATTGCTGCCCCGTTGAACACTAAGATAAAATGTGTGTATATATATATGTACCTCTAGGCAAATATTTATCCAGCTTTTATATAATGATTAACCTAAAGAACTTCAGTTACTAACTTTGTACTGAACAGCTGAAAAGTCAGTTCCTGTAGGATTGTCTTGGAACATCCGGGTAGAACGTAATTTATCACCCACAGAGCAATGAAAACTCAAACCTTTTTAAACAGTCACTCAAAGTTCACATGAATGGGCATTTGGCAAGTGTTGTTTTAGCAACACTGACACTGAAGTTTACCAGTAGAAGGCCAAATGCTGACAGGTGCTCCCCACAGGTATTGTCCAGAAAACCTGTGGCCAGCAGAAGGGGTGCAGGGTACAAGCTGTCCCCAGACAGGGCCGGCCCACAACATTTTGGCACCTGAGGCGGGGAGCTCAAATGATGCCCCCATTCCACCTTGCTTGGGCCAAAACTTTGAAAGGGCTCAATTCTGCCTTCTTCCTGTTCTACTCCTCTGGTGGTACTGCTCTGCTACCTACCCCAATAAAGGAGAACTAACAACTTAAAATGCCTTGTTCAAAAATTTTAAGTAACACTTAACTTTCAAATGCCTGAACAGCAAATGTAACTTTTCTTGTCTGCATAGTAAACCCTGGCAGTTTTATCTGTTTGAATAATCAAAGTGGTGCTTTCCGTGCCTTCTTGGTTGCAAAGATTTGACCTGCTTCCTGAAGGTCCAAAGTCTGGGCCAGCTCATGCTCTATTGAGATGGTTGCAAGGCCAACCAGCCTCTCTTGTGTCATTGTGGAACGTAGATGTGTTTTTATTAACTTCAGCTTGAAGAAGCTGCGTTCTCCACTGGCAACTGTTGTGGGAAGTGTTAGAAGTATGCTCAGAGCAACAAAAGCATTTGGAAAGAGGGTGATCATCTTATTTGTGCACGTATATTCCAGAACAGCCTTTGGAGTTGATCCTGCTGAAATGTATCTTGAAAGGGCTTCTAGTTCATCACCTAAATTACTCGCATCAATATCACGCATGTCATCATGTGCCAACACTGTCTCTAGTGCCCTGCATTGCTGGTGTAGGTCTTCTTCAGGTACAGTGAAGAGTTTTGGAATATCATAAAACATCCCAAAAATACTGATGTGTTCCTTGAGCTGCATGAAACATTCTTCAACTGACTGTATTGCACAATCTAGCACCTGGTTAAAGAATTCGACTTTGAATTGTTGTTTGGGGTCTCTTATGGGATTATCCCGTGCCTCGTAATCAAAATGTCTTCTTCTTCGGTGACTCTTGTATTCTTGAATGAGTGGGAAAATAGCTTCAGTGTGAAGTTCCTCTGCCAACTTCTGTGCACTCTTCAGAATATTTTGAAATCCCTCATCTGACTGGTAAGACTGTAGGTATGACTTTGCTTCGTTCAGTTGTTCCATTGCCCCAGATATATCAAGGTCAACACCTTGGAGTCTCCTGCTTACAACATTTATTTCAAACAGTATGTCATGCCATAACACTAAGCCACGGAGAAATTTGAAGTTATGTATGTTTCTGGTGATTCCATTTCCCTCTGCCACGGTTCTCCCATGAACAGTTCCTGTCATAGCATTATCCTCCATAATGGCAACTATGGCATCATCTATCTTCCCAATTTGGTGTTTGATAGGCTTTATCGCCTCCACTTGACTTTCCCATTGTGTGGCACTCAGTGGTGTCAATGTCAGAGAGGATGTTCCCAGATATTGCTTCAAAATTTGCCATCGATGAGTTGATGCAGAGAAAAATACATAGATGCTTTGAATTACATTAAAAAATTCAGCAGCCTCACTAGAAGCTGATGCTGCATCACTGACCACCAAGTTCAATGAGTGAGAACTGCATGGGACAAAAAAAGCTCGAGGGTTTAACTCTTGGATCCGTGTCTGCACTCCTTTGTTCTTTCCTCTCATGTTTGGCACATACAGCTGATCTGAAGGGCCACACAGTGCTAGGTTTTGGGTAGCAAGCATTCTCACAATGGCAATGAGCCTTTTCAGAACATTTTGCCAGTAAAGAGACTCTGATGCAATCTTCTCTTGATGCTGATCATCTATGGTGGCCTTTACCCTTAGTCTCATCTCAAGCTCTTTCCACCTATGGAATGTTCTCTGATGATTTGCTGCCTTCTCATGGCATGCCAGATTTCTGGCCAGATTTTTCCAGTCCTTTATTCCTGTAGAACCCAGTGTAGCTGGAACACTAGACTGGAAGAATTTGCAACAAAAACAGTGTGCAGCATTCTGGGTATTTGAGTACATAAGCCATGGCCTCTCCATTTTGTCATAATTGGGGATTTCACGCCAGTAATGTGTTGGAGGGAAACATCTATTTTCATTGTCTTTGGGGAACAAGTTTTTCACTTGCTGTGGCCCATGCAGTACAAAGAAGTCCCTCAGGCTATTGCTGAAGTGGGTCCACAGTCCTGGATCATTTAGACTTAAAGAACTAAACTCAGCAGCAGCTGTTTCTTGCACCGCCACCACACTCTTCTCTGATCTACACTTTTCTTCAGGAATGTGCATGGTTACACCATTTGAGATGGAGATATGGATGCTGCAGTAACTGCCAGGTCACCTGCACTCTGACTAACTAGAAGATCAGACATCTCCTCATCACTCACATCCTCACTGGGGCCAGAAGGCTCACCATGAACATTTGTGTCTATGTATCTCAGGAGAGCGCCTTCCTGCTTAGCTAGAAAAGCTTCCTTTGCTTTCTTTCTTTTTCTGAATGCTGCCCCAGAGGGGTGTTTTCTTCTTTCACACATGACTGCTGTTCTGTGCCAGCTATCGTGGCTCTCAACACTCAATTGAAGGGGACAAATAAGCAGGCTGGTAGCAGGGCCTGAGTGAGGGAAGATATTAGTGTCTTAAGGGCCTAACTGGCTCCTACTACTTCAATTGACTGCCTGTTCTCCTCAAGTGGGTTCAGGAAAGCAGCAGGAAACAGGAAGCTCCCTGAGAAGCTGGTGTTAATCAGTCCAGGCTCCTGGGGGTGCTAGAGAGGTACATAAGAGGCTCCTCCTCCTCTCTCTCCCTGAAGCTCCTGCTGCTTTCTGTTATTCCTCTCACCTTTTCTCCTGCCTGCCTGTTATGTCTCTTGTGCCCTCCTTCCTCCAGCACAGCACTCCACCATCTCTGTGCATCTAGAGCAGAGAGTATCAGAGGGGTAGCCGTGTTAGTCTGAATCTGTAAAAAGCAACAGAGGGTCCTGTGGCACCTTTGAGACTAACAGAAGTATTGGGAGCATAAGCTTTCGTGGGTAAGAACCTCACTTCTTCAGATGCAAGAAGTGAGGTTCTTACCCACGAAAGCTTATGCTCCCAATACTTCTGTTAGTCTCAAAGGTGCCACAGGACCCTCTGTTGCTTTCTAGAGCAGAGAGAATACATATACACCAGCAGCAGATACAATTTTCTACACTCTGGGTCCTAGTGGCGTTCCCCCACCCCCCATAGTCTGGCACCTGAGGTGGCCACCTCAGTTCGCCTCATGGTAAAGCCAGCCCTATCCCCAGACTTGCTGAGGGGCTACTCTCATCACAGAGGGATGCTTGGGTGGAGCCTATGTGTCAGAGGCCATGGTCCATATATTTATGCATGTTCACTTTTGGGCCTGATACTGACCCTGATAGGTATCTCCATGGATAAATTATTCTTGCTCCTAGCAGGGATAATTGGTAGGAAAGTTGTGTGTATTAGAACCATAATTACAAGTGCATATTAATGTTGTTTTTGCACCCATCTTGAAAAAGGGAGATAAACGTAGGCCTCGTTCTTCTCTCACTTACATTGGTTTTACCCCATTGTAACTCTATTCATTTCAGTGGAGTTATTCCTTGTGACAAACTGGGAAACTATATTATCTTTTATGAATATTAAGTGTTCCTCAGTCTCCCTGTTCAGTTTGGTATTGTTGCTTGCCTAAATGCATAGAGTTAAATCAAAGGAGGCTGTTAAAAAGGGGTGGCTGTTCAGGAACCCAGGAAAGGTGAAATCATCACACAGATAAGACTGCCTCTTGGGTACCCAGCTTCAAAGGATTTAAGATAACAATAGCTGGCTCCATCCAGATTAGAATGGGGAACTGAGAGGCATCAGTGAACAGGCTGGTCACAACTGGAAGCAGGGGGCTGTAACTCAGAGCCTGGTCTAAGAGTAGGCAGATTGCAGAATTCCATTCCAGAAGAAGTAAAAGTCCAAGGCCTGTCACCAGTGGGTGGTACACTCCAAGACCCCAAGAAGGGACAATGTGCATCTAGCCCATTGTCACAAGGCTGGGCTTCTTCCGAGTTTACCAAGGACTCAATGCCACACTCACATCTCTTTTACACAAGTTTTTATTGTCCAGACTTAAACAAACAAAAAAACATTCCCTGGCTCACTCTTTGCATCTCTGGCTTTCACTGTCTCCCCTCCTAGGGGATTCTATTCTAACAGTCCTATTCCACTTCTGTTGGGTGGTGTCCACTGACTCCTTCTTGGACACCTTTGAGAATTAGTGAGCAGTGTCCCCTTCTGAATCCCTGATTTTTAACCTTTGCTCCTGTTCCTGTTTTCTCATTCATTGTCCCAAGAATTCATTTGTGGTCTGGGCTCAATGCTTCCCTGCGCTTGAGGGGCAGCCCTTTAGTTTTGATCAGGCCTAGGCTTGCCCATATATCACAGGCTTTACCAGTCCTGCTTCCTGACTCTTTCTGGCTCGTTCTCTCTCAGCCAGTTCTTTCCCACAGCCAGCCCTTCGCTGGAACACCTGCTAACCCTTTATAGCCCCAGAAACAGCCCCACCCTCTTAACTGGGGCAACTGAGAGCAGCTGCTCTGGCAGAGAGGGGCTGTACCTGCTTCAGTTACAGGGGCCAGCCACCCTGTGATACCTGGGAACTGTGACACTCCTGATTTACACCTGCGTATGCAAGATGAGGTTGACACTTGGTATCTATATCTAAATTATTGGATAAATTTCCTTGCTTGTGAATTTCTTAAGACAAAATGTTATTTTAATAGATATGACCTCACTTATAGTTGTATAAGTAAAAGAGACAAATTGACAAGTAAAATCAAAGTTAGCCATCTCTCTGAGAGATGCACGTCTCTCACCACACACTGACTACGCAAAAATACTTTTGGAAGTTGAGAAAACAGTGAACATTACTCTGGTGGAGTGAGAGAAAAAAAGACTCATAACCTGGTGTTGTACTATCAAAGTCCTTCAGCTTAAAAAGACACAGATGGAAAGTCCTTTCATTTGCAATCTCTCTTCTTGAATGGGAACACTTGCTGTTCTATTTGAAGCTCTGGAAAGGGCACAGGGCCAGGAAAACACACTGTCCCTGAGGTGCAATCTCTTTCTTTGAAATTCTCTTGTTTCTCTGATGGACTTGTTGGGCCAGATTCATCCCTGGTTCAGTGGAGTTACCCAAATGATGAATTTGGTTCCTTGTGTTGGAAGTAGAAGAGTGTGAGAGGAATTTCTCGATTGTTTGTTTTTGGCCTTGCCTTTAGGAAATATATAAAGTTTGAAAGCCAAAAGGGCCATAAAGGCTACAATCAAGGTTGGTTTCCATTTCCTGCTGTGTAAGGGCCTATTTACTGTCCCTTCCAAAGTACCGAATAATTAAATTTGGAAAAAAATCAATATATGACTTCTGAAAGCTATGTAAACTGAAATTATTATGGGCATTTATTTTTTTTCGTACAGGAAATATGCTCTTGAGTGTGATATAGAAACCTGACTAATTTGTTCTAATGCTTGGGAGACTCAATCCAAAATACCAGATTTTGCAGATTATGCAAACAAATATGCAAACAAACATGATAAAGCAATATATGGTATATTTATTTATAATGCATTTTAACTTTAAAAATCAAGGATACTATGTCAAACAACTACTTAATTGCACGATGAAAAATATTTTTGAGCAGTGTTCTGGACTATAATGTACAGTAAATGACATAAATACTGTATTGTGGCTTATATGTCTAGACACCAAATGTATTAGAAAAAGCAGTGGAACTACTGTGTCAGAGACAGAGTTGGGGCAGGTTCAGATAAGTCCATTTGTGTAACACCCCCCCCCCCCAGCAAAGAGGGAGCACCAGGAGATATGGACTAATAACACCTATCAGACAATGCTTATGTCCTGGTCAACCATGAGCATGATGTTGCGGGTGGGATGAGGATTTTCAGATTTGTGCTCCATTGAGTATGTTTGAACATGGTTCTACTGTGTAATAAATTGAAGAATCTGGAAGAAAATATTTTTTTTTCAAATTTAACAGGTGTATTTGCTTATTACTGATAGACTGGGCCCCATGCCTTTGAAAAGATCAATTCAAGCATAGCTGATATGTGCTTATGGCATTTGTTTTCCATTTTTCTAAGCTTTTCTGGTAATCAACACCTATCTCTCTAAATAGATCAGAGCAATAATCTATCTAATCTGTTGTATTTCTAAGGTTCCTATCACTGAGGTACCTAAGGTTCTAATGCTGCACTGACTGGCACTTTGTCATTGACTTCACTGAGTGCAAGATCAGGCCCAAGTGAGGGGCAATATGAAATGTAGCTTAAAGTATGCTCAGAGACAGTCTTTCTGTTTCCTCACTTTCTCATTCCTTCTCCACCCTCTTTTTCCTTCCTCTCTTCTGGCGAGTCTTTCTTTTCCCTTATTCCCCCTTTCACCTAGTGTGGGAGGTGGAAGGGCATGCTGCTAGTGGGGAAAGACCTTCTTGAATAGGTGGTGAACATGGTTAGGCTGAGGCTCAGTCTCATCCCATATAATAAGGCATTCTGTAGTTGGGAATTCTTTGTCCAGTCATCCAAGAATCTTACCCTGGGCTATTTTACTTGAAGTTTTCCTGCTTTGCGGGGTTGCAGATGGATAGATAGTCTCTCATGTTGCCTGGTCCTAGGCTATTAATGGCCTTGTTGATTTGGAGTATGACTCTGAATTCAAAGCAGAAATGTATAAAGTGCTAGTGGAGTTTGCAGAGGGGTGCAATTTGTTCTGATTTATCTTTGTTGCACAAAAGACAGGCTGCCGCTGCCGTGTGACGTATTAGTTGTAGTTTTCACTTGGTATTTCCTGCATCCCCTGGTGAGAATCATTAGTGGTAATTTGAGCTGTGGGTCACAGTGGGTATAGTCTTGTCTGAGAGGAAGGGGTGGAATCTCCTGTCTTGCCACAAATGGTAGAAAGTGTTCCTCACCACTGTTGAGAATGCTGTGTCACTGGGAGCTGTGAAGAGTGCAGCATGACCCTGAGGAGTCACACAAACCTGATGATCAGTGATCAGATATCCTCAGTCAAAAGCTGAGGTCAATGTTATAGCAAATCCCTCTAGGGATTCTCTCTTCCTTCATCATCTTTCTTTCTAGAGAGCTGTTTCTGTGCCATGTCTCGTTCTGAAATCTGATTGTCGAGAACATTGGAAGAAGTTACATGCTGCTGGAGTTTAGTTGTTACAACCTTCTCAATGATTTTGCTCAGGTAGGGCAAGTTGGAAATAGGGCAAAAGTTTGTACAGCTTTCTGCAGAATTGGTAGGAAAATGGCATATTTCAAGGGGGCTAGAAGCATGTTATCTTCTGAAGGAGACATTGATGATATCTGCCATCAGGGGACATGATTTCTCTTTACATTCTCTGGATCATTCTACCAATGCTGCTCTTAAAATATTCTAATATTTTCTTTTGAAATGCATTCAAGATTGCTTACATTTTTCTTACATTTCTTGCTTTAAGGCAAACTTAGTTTGGTTTTTACTTTGCTGCGTAAGTAGGATAGGATTTTGAGGGCAGAGAAGTATGTGTGTAAATGTGATATAATAGGAGAAGCAGCTACTAATATATAGTTAAGGCTGCATAATGATTTACATTCTAACTCCCTGTGCTTTACTTGCTTACTGCTTTCTGAAACATTTACATTTCAGAGTGAAATTTTCTGGCCTTGGTGTGTGTCCAAAGATGAATATAATTGGAATGTTTCAGCAAAACTGGTTCTGTCATTCTCAAATATCAGAAGCATGAAAAATACATTTCCCATTCTAAAATAAATTATTGAAACCTTTCTACGACTTAATCAGCAGAAGGTTGAAAAGTGAAATCTGGCATAGAAGTAGCTAGCCCTTGTTGAGCAGAAGGGCCTTTGCTTGTTCCAGAGGAAATTACTTTGGATTTGACTGAGTTATAAGCCTTTGAAAATTGCATAGTGAGCATGTGCAGTACATTATTTTGCTAAGCTTGTAAAGTTTGCGGCTATGGAAGGATTTGCTGTGCATGCATGGGTGGCTAATTTTGCTGTGGAATGAAAAGTCTAGTAATAGGGCCATATGTTGCTGTGAACCAGTGAGGACACTGCAGGGGCTGCAGGAAGGTCTTTGAAGATCTGAATGAAGATCTTGAGGTTGTGAAGGAGGCAAGGAAGGAGGCTTGTGGACTTTGTAAGGGGGAGAGGGGTAGCAGTTTGTGACTCAGGCCCTGAAGGGCCTTGTAAGGTTAAAAGAGATTGGGAAGGCTCCATATTTTAACACTTTAGACATGTGTGTGATTTTTTCTATGCGAAACAATTTGGTCAATAGTACCCCGTTACTGGATCTGTTAGATTTTCTTTGTATATGCTCCCTGTCTCAAAACCTGGCAGATCTGAACTGTTTAGTGAAGGAATCTTCCTGGGGCATAGGGCTGGCATACATGTTCCTACTTCAGCTGTGGCATAGTGGGTGTGGCCAGGACATCCCTACACTGGGGCAATCACTGGCTGCTGTGGCTGCTCTAAACTATACTGAGAACCAGGCCAGTGAAGAACTGGCCCCAGGATTGACTCCAGCTCCTTTGCACCTCCTTTCCTCATCCCTTCTTGTATTCAACATGCTTTGGGGACACCTGAGGATCTATCTCATAATGTCTATATGGCTCTCTGCAGCCTATACCTCTGACAAGCCTATTCTTTCACTCCAAGGAATGTCAATCATTTTGTTCCAAAAGTTCCACGCAAATTGAGCGTCTCCCTCAATTTTAATGGTGAAAATTATTTACTTCCAAAACTAAGAATCATGAAACTGAATTTACAGAGTCATTTGCACTAAAAGGACAAATCTCTTTGCACCATTTTAAGTTTCCAGCATGAATAATTGTTTTGTGTTCCTCGGTTTGTGGGTATGTCTACACTGCAATCGAAGGCGTGATCATGTGTAGACATACTTGAACTAGCTTTAAGCTAGCTAGTATGAGTACCAATAGCAGTGAAGCCATGAAAATATGGACTGCCACATGGGCTAGCCACCCAAGGGTCTTGGTCAGGCTTGTACAGCCTGCACTGAAGCCAATGCTGTTGCAGTTTCACTGCTATTGATATTTGCGCTAGCTAGATTAAAGCTAGCTTGGGTATGTCTACCGGTGCTGTAATCACACCTGCAATTGCAGTGTAGATATACCCTTTGTCACACATTGTATCCCACATTCAGGCCTTGGGAGGTGCTTTGAATGAAATCCTCAGACGCTGAACAACTACAGCACAGGCAGTCAGCCTTGATATGAAAGGATCACCTCTCAGCTTCCAGGTCTGTGTAGTCTTCAGCCTCTCTGATGAGACTGTCAACAAAGTCTGCTCTGCTGAGCAGCAGGGGCAGTTTTTACACTTGCTTCCTAATGGCTACTGTTTCTTTTCCTGCTCATGTAACAGAACGTTTGCCAGCCCTAACACTGGTCCTTTGCCACATTCCCGTACTGGTTGGAGTCAAGTCTTCTAGAGACTGGCAACAGATGCTTCAGCCATTGGTGCAGATGGACTGGCAGAAGGGCAGCAGGATTGGCAGAGGCTATTGGCATCAGTAGACAGAAGAATCCTAGAAATATGGGACTCTGTCAGTATATGCAGCAATAAAATGGACTAAAGTTTAAAAAAAAAAACTTGGTGAGGTGATAGAGCAAACCTTTAAAAATCATGAATGTCATGCCTAAATCAGATACTGTGATGCTGAGATATATGCTGTTTGTTTGTTTTTTGTGTTCTTTTCAGTTTCACATTCCTGTTTTGTGTTATCTCCCTGTGAGAGCAGATGGGGGTTAGAACTGAACAACAGGAGACTGGTGGCACCAAAAGGGGCCCAGCAAGTGACAAACAGAAGTCAGCAGATCCCAGTGGGAACCAGGAGCAGTGTTGCAGCTGTCTTGGGCTGCTTAAGGGTAGAGTTGAGGCATTTGGTGGCCGCAGTAGAAGGCAAGGGAACAACGTCAGAAAGAGCTGTCCTAAAAGCAACAAGTCAAAGTAGGGGTGCGGGGCCCTGCATGAGTGGCTTACTCTTGTGGGAGGCTCCAGGCAGGCAAGGAAGAAGGGTCCCTGTACAACCTCCAAGCTCTGCTAGAGGGATTTAACATTTAAGGTTGGAGTACATCTTAAAGATTTCTTACCTATTTGAATAGGTTTCTGTGCAAGGGGGTTGCATGGATTTAACTAAATCCGTTTCTAACCCGATTTAGTTAAATCAATGCCGTTTTCTCATATAAATGTGGTCTAGGTCAGAGTGGGTTACAACTGAGCCTAACAGGTCAGTTGGCTAAACGTCAAGGAGAAAAAGATGAGGATTCAGTTGTAAATTCTTCTTGTAAGCAGCACCACTTTCTTCACGGGGGCCGCCCCCCTGCGATAAGCCCCTTCCCTTCTTCTGTCAAGATTCCCTTTATGAAAACGTGCCCGTGGCTCAGATGCCCGCGCGGCTCCGGCTCGTACGCGGTGCCAGCCCTTGGGGCAGCAGCGCTGTGACCCCGACTCCCCCGGGCGCCCCATTTCCACCCCCCGGCTGCCCGTGACGCCTGTGGGGGCAGGGCGGGCTCACCCGCTCTCCGCCGGGCGTTGTGGCGGAGGCTCTCCCAAGGGGGAGAGGACGGGCTCACGCGGCGTTCGGAGCAGGTGGAGCGCGTCACGGGAGGCTGGCAGGAGCCCCGCCCTTCCACCCAGGGTGGGCGGGGCGGCGGGAGGCCCAGCGTGATGTAACCATGGAGACGCCGCTAGTCCTTCCCTGCCCCGCCCCTTGTGGGGCCGGGCGGCTCGGGATTGGCCGGGGGGCGGGCGCTCGCCCTCTGCCCCCTGACCCTGCGCGGTGGCGGCTGCTGGTGGCCGTTTCCTGCTGGCCTGGCGGCGGCTGCACGGGGCGGGCGGGAGGATGCGGCGCAGGTCTCGGCTGCTGCTCTGCTTCGCCTTCCTCTGGGTGCTGGGCATCGCCTACTACATGTACTCGGGGGGCAGCGCCGCGCTGGCCGGGGGCGGCAGGAAGGTGAGTGCGAGCCGGGGGGCGGCGGCGCCTCCCCTCGGGGTGTCTCCCCGCTCCCGGGACGCGCGGCGGTCTGATCCCCTCCCTGCCGTGCGGGGGTTCCCCGGGCTCCCCAGCGCATGTGGCCCGGGGTCCGCTTCCCCGCCACGCAGCGCCGAGGCCGTTCCCCCCCGAGCCCTTTCCCTCCCCTGGCTGGTGTGGGCTCCCGCAGCCCCTCACCCCGCGGCGTGGCCACGTTCCCCTTCCCCATAGCGACCTGCCGGGGGCCCCTCGCACCCCGGTATTGTGTGTGTCGGGCGGGGGAGGGAATCGCCCAGTCTCCCGGGTTTCCCCTACCGTGTGCGGTCGGCTTTCCCCAGCCTCCCCTCTGCGCTGTCTCTCCTCCCCGTGATGTGACCCGGGGCTTTTCCCCTGTGGGAGGAGGGGAGTCATTTCTTTCCCTCTCTGCGTCCTACGAAGGAGGGGAGGGAGGTGGATACAAGCTTGTCACCCTCCCTGCCCCCCGCAGCACGTTTTAAAAGGCAGATGGTTTCTTTGTGGACTTCAGACTGGTTTCACCTCGTCATTGTATGGATCGCTCTTTCTCCAACTGCAACGAGCCACGTCCCAGGCTGTGGGGAAGTTTGTGTGGCGGGGGAGAGAATGTGGGCCGGGCTTGGGGCAAAGAGGGAATGGGCAGGAAGAGATGTTCTGACTAGATATTCACCTTTTGGAGGAAACAACTGGTTAATTACATCATCTCTTAATTGTTATTTGGTCGGTAGCTGGGATGAATTCCCCTATCTGTTTTCTCCTCATCTCCCTGGCTCCTCTTCTGCCACCCTTGCTTTTCCGTCTCTCCTTGGCAGTTGCAGAGCCTCTCGTAATAATCCTCTGCCCTTTGTGTGTGTGTGTGTGTGTGTGTGTGTGTAAAAGAGGGTAATAATTCAGTTGTTCCACTTTTCAACCTAGAGAGGATAAATATAATTTTAATTACAGCAGTGGATATTTTTATTTCCCTGTCCCTTATTCCCCATTTTTCTAAACCTTAGTTTAGCACTTTTCTTTATTCCCATAATTATAACGTGATTAAAAGGTTAATTTTTTTTTCCAGTTTGGTTTTGCAATGCTTCGGCAAAAAGAGCCTAACTTCTCAAATGCCAGCTTAGTTTGAGCTGGTGCTCATATCTTTTGTTTAATGGTTCAATTAATAATGCTTTGAAACTGCCTGACTATATTAAATGGTTTCTGAATTGTATCTAATCATGTACTGTGACTTTTTAAATAAATATTTTATGATATATTGCAACACTTCATTGGTCATGGAAATAAATGCATGGAAATGTCAGGCTTTGGTTAGCTACTTTTATAGTCCACTTTCGTGTGGGTCCAAAGATCTTTAGACAGGATTTAAAATATGAAACTTTAATTTCTGTAGAGTCAAATTAACAAAATATTTTAAATAAGTTTTATGTTATTAAGACTAGCAAAGCCAGGAAGTTTTGACTTTTAAAGAAGTTATAGGTAGGTGTAGCAAAATTGTCAGAACGTTTGTTATTTTGTACATATGCTTGTGTCATATCATGTAAAAACTAGGGTAACATTGTTTAGCTAGGAATTGGCCTTTTAAATCCAAACCTTAATTATTTTTGAAGTAGCGTTTCACAATTACAAGATGGGTCTGTATTTCCCATTAACATTGATGCAGTTTGAGTTGTAGATGAATAGCTATTTTCAAGATAGAAGTCTGCTGAGGGACAGATCCTACAGTAAATCTTGAAGTAAAATAGTTAGTTCCATGACTAAGAGCTTGTAGCATCAGGATCTGCATCTGAGTTAATGTTTTGCCATGCTGTCTTTTCATAGTTCAAAATGAATTTACTATACTGTAATATTTAGTTACAACATTAAAGTTTTATTTCAATAATTAATGTATAACTGTAAATATAAACTCTCATTCTCCTTAAACAGATACAGGGGGCTCATAACCAAAATAGATCTGGCATGTGATGGAATTAGAGCAGTGGTCTTTAAAAACTTTGAAGGTCCATACAAGTGTATTTAGTAAGTAAAAATAGGCTGCTGATAGCTAACTTTCCCTGCCTCCATTATACACTAAGACAAAAATCTTAATATTTAGAGAAATTACTATCAAGGGAAAGATACTTGTCATGTTATTTAACTTTATTAATATTAAGAGGGCTGTGGTGTTGATCCTTTTTTGCACATTTCGTGACCAGTTATTATTCCATACAAAATTCAATAAGTCTGAACAGTTGAAAGAGTTACAGCAAAGAGAAGCCGAAAAGTGAGAAGAATTAATAAACGTGGACAGGGTCTTAGCACTGGATTTAAAATATTCAAGATGAAAGTAATGCCTGGTACAGAGGAAAATAGGTATTGGGGTCAAAAGAAACAAGTGGGGAAATTAACAGTTGTACATAGATTGGTGATTTAGGATTCTATTTTCTCTCAGCGAAGCATAAAATTTAATCCCAACCCGTGGAATGGTTTAGTGAATGTAAGTAGAGGAAGAGGTGTGTGAATGTAATTGCTTTTGAAATATCAGAAAAAGACTCATTGACTTAAAATGTCAGATCCTGAAATAAAGCAAAAACACACTCTTAGCTTTATGAATAGAAATGCTGCTGTGGTGAATTTCTTGGTCTAGATGACTCTGTAGTCCTAATTGCTCTCAAACTATTTCAGTACGGCAAAAGCACAGAAGAGTCTCTCGTGGAATATCAGTTTTAGTAGACTGAATTCTTGGCTTGCTCAGTCTACAAATTACAGAACTGGGAAAAGGATGGTTCATAATTATATAATTAAAAATTAGGATGCAAATTACTCCGATCTCATTCATACAAAAAACATATGCTTATATTAGGATGACAAAAAAGTACAAATCTAGGGAATAATAATCCAGATCTATTGAATTTCATGGTACATGTCCATGTTCTGCAAGGTGATGAAGTCAAACAATTCCTATTGACTTCAGTATCCTTTTTGATTATTTGTATAATTATAGCCTAGGGGCCCTAGTCATAGACCAGGACCCTATTGTACTAGGTGGTGTACAAAACAGAACAAAAAGACAGTCCCTGCCCAAAGGGTTCACAATCCAAGTATGAGACACGAGACAACTTTTTTTTTAATTTTTTTATTAATGGAGATATCATCCTATCTCCTAGAACTGAAAGGGACCTTGAAAGGTCATCAAGTCCAGCCCCCTGCCTTCACTAGCAGGACCAAGTACTGATTTTGCCTCAGATCCTGAAGTTGCCCCCTCAAGGATTGAACTCACAACCCTGGGTTTAGCAGGCCAATGCTGAAACCATGAGCTATCCCTCCCCTGAAGTATATAGGCCAGGCATCCGCAACCTTTGGCACGTGGCCCACCAGGGTAAGCCCCCATTGGCCTGGAATGGCCAGTGGGAGCTGCGATCGGCCAAACCTGCGGACGCGGCAGGTAAGCAAACTGGCCTGGCTTATCAGGGCTTACCCCTGGGGGGTTGCGTGCCAAAGGTTGCCGATCCCTGATGTAGACAGATGGGGGAGTACAAGTAAACAGTGAGACCGTTTTGGTTCGTATGATAGACAGTGGTCTGTGCACAGCCTAACTTGTCAAGTTTGTTTGTAGAAGACAGTCCTTAGGAGGGATTTGAATTTGGCTAATGAGGTAGCTTTGTGGATGTTTACAGGAAGTGTCTCTCAAGGATGTGGAGCAGCCTGGGAGAAAGCACAACTTTGACGGTGCACACTATGGTGCATGATTGTGCCCATCGAGTAACCAGGACTTTAGTTTTTTCCCTTATTAGAATTGTGTGACATCCTTAATTTGTGTTTGTTTCTTTGGTTCTCCACTTGCAGTCTTTCAGTGCTTGCACTGCCTTATAAAGAATGTGTGTAGCTAGCAGTGTATACTTTTATTGAATTAAGCTATTTGGGTTCTATATCAGTAATGTGCTAAATGATGAGCGTCAAAAACATAAACATGGCTTATCAGAAACACAAACTTTGTAGTAATTTGGGTACAATTTTGGGGGATGGTAAACAATGGTTGCCTTTTATGATGTGGATATTTGATTACTTACTGTTTCAAAAGTAGCATACTTCTGTGATTTATTTAGCACTCTTTTGCCAGCAAGTTCTGCGTATTCATTCTCATTCAGAACAAATAAACTTTCATGACTGTTCCCATTTTCAAAGCAGAAAAATACATCTTCTGTTGGAGCTACAGAATGGTACACTGGTTATTACTCAGATAATATTTTACAGGGACAGTCATATTTTGCCCAAGTTAAAGCGTATGTGTAAGGCAATCATAAAAAGGCTGTTACCCAAACATATTAGGATTTCCCTGGCTGATTGCTTGTCTTTCTACATCTATGGAAGAGGATGGGTCTATCAAGCCAGAAGCTCCCCGTTTCCTCCCCAAAGAGCAGCAGTTGGAGGGTCCCTCATTATTTTCACCTAAGGAACCTCTGATAATTGGGGTGGTGGGCCACTACACCGTAAGTAGAATTAGGAGCCACTTAGCTTATCATATGGGTAACTGCAGGGTTGTCTTAAAGTTCAAACTAAAAAACTTGTAAAATGGTTCCAGGGTCTGTTAATCTTATTCCAGGATGTTTTGTGGTCTAGTAAAATTGGAAGGATTCAGAATTATAATTAGCTGAGCCACAGGGAAGCAGGCTACTCCTGAGCTGGTTGTGTGACTCCTCTCTACAGTTTTTTGTTTTATTTTTTTCACACCCCCCCCCCCACCATCTTTTCCCCCCCTGTTCTGGTTTTCTGAAATGGACAGATTCTTGATAGGTTGATTTACTATGGAGCAAGCACAAAAGGAATGAATCAAAGAGAAAAGGTGATGCTCTAACTCAAGAGTATATCTGTTCATTAAAAGTAAATCAAGATCAGGGGATTGAGTGCTTCTATGGTAGCTCAAGGATGACAGGACTTTAGCGTTGTGCCTGTTAGCAAATGCAGTATATCTCTATAATGCAGCCTTTTTTTTTTTTTTTTTTAAACCAGGACATTAAGTAAAATAGTGTTAAATGAAGCATGTATAAATGAGTATGAAGGAGAGAACAAGAAAACTACATATAGAAATATGACATTTCAAATTAATTTTTGTAGGTTTAAGTGGAAACAAAAGGAAATGTTTTTGTCTAGTTTGTCAGTTATTGTAGTCTTCGGTGTTACTTCTGTCACCAAAATGAAACTTCCTGATAAGTGGCATTTTTAATTGACCGTTTCCCTTTTAAGTTACAGCATAGGACATGTCAAGGAATGTATATGAGGCCCTGGGCTGTTTTGGGGAAAACTTATTTTAAAAAAAGTGTGGTAGCTGCAGGGAGCCTTCTCAACCTATCCTCACACACAAGCAACAAAGGCCACGTGTAACCCATTCTGCCCATCTTATAACTTGAGGATTCTGAACATATAGCCACACAGGGAGTTTGAGTTTAGGCTGCTATCATTTGAGATAATTTTAACTCCTTATACTATATGTTCTTGGATTTGGTTTGTTAGCATCTCAATGTTAGGATAATTTGGCTATTCTTAATCTTGAACCGGTACCGTAACTAGTTCTGTATGGCTCTTCTCTCTTCTTGAGTTCTTAACTTTCTAGAAAGAGCATGGAACTAGAAGACAAATGATGCTCCTTTCTGTTTTGGAGGTAATATTGGTGGATATTTTTAGTAAAAGTCATGGACAAGTCACGGGCAAAACAGAAAAACTGATGGAAGCCGTGACCTGTCCCTAACTTTTACTAAAAATATCTCTGACAAATTGGGGATCTGTGGCTCCCCACACTATTTCAAGAGGGGCAGCTGCAGGAACTAAGAGCTGCCTGTAGCAGCTGGGGGCTGCAGGGTACCCCTGCAGCTCTGGGCGTGTCTTGCTGCCCCCGGGAGCTGGGAGCTCGGGGTTCCCTGCCAACCACGGGGGCCAGGAGCTGCCACAGTGGAATGGAGCTTGGGGGTTCTCTGCCGCCCTGGTGGCCCAGAGCTTGGGGGAGCTTTGTGACTGCAGTGTCACCCTCCGGCATCAGGGAGCTTGAGGGGGGAGGGTTCCCCTGCAGCATCGCCCCCCAACAGCAGGGAGCTCGGGGGGGGGGGGTTTCCCCTGCCTCTCGTGGTGGCAGGGGGCTGCGGGGGCCACCGGAGGCGGCAGGAGTACCACACAGCTTCCTGCCTTAGTGGGTGTCAGGGGACCTTGCAGCTTCTAGCGGCCTCCGTGACTTCAGCCTGCCGTGGTCGGAAGTCATGCATTCCATGACTTCCATGACCTTTGTGATTTAAATCGAATCCTTAGTAATAGGTGATGCGTTATTTTTTCTTGTAATTTGCAATTCTTCATTTGAAATGGAATTATGTGATATGTTCTTTAATTACTGTGCCACCAAGGCTTTTCTTCTTTCACTGCAGTACAGAAAAGTCTTTTGAAAATGTAGTTATATGTAATTTCCGTTTATTAAAGTCTCATTTTACAAGAATTATTTTAGTATGCTTAGACATTGAGTCATTTTGTCAGTCAGTGGTAGTTTTAGTCAGTCACCCTCATGGAACATGTCTTGTGTGAAACTAGGTTCACTTGCAGTGACACGCCAGAATTGTGTAGTAGGCTCATTCCCTGTTTCCTCTGTACTCTTTGAGGTGATATTTTGATGCGAAACCTCACAGTTGCATGGGGAGGTAGTGGGAAACTGATATATTTAACTGCAAGACACCTGTCGCTTTTGTTCTTCAGTTTAGTGATTGTCTTTGGTCTCAGTGTGATGATACCACTCTTGAGTTAAGTACAGTAGATATGGATAAGGGAGCTGTGTAGGGAGAATTGTCTAGTGGTTAGAACAGGGAACTGGGGAAACAAGACTCACATTCTATTCATAGGTCTTCCATGAACATGATGTATCATCTTGAGCAAGTATCGTAGACTGCCTGTCTTTTAGTCTCCATTTTGCATGGCTATTGTGAGGTTTAATGGTTGTAATTCTCAAAGTATTATTCCATATTCCACTTTGATTTGCTGCTTCGTTATGGTTTCTGTATACATCAACTTTAAAACTGTAGTGACATTGTTCTTAGTATTTAGGGTTCTTCTGTGAATGGAAATGGCCCACTGGAGTGATGTGGTTTAAAAAGTATAGAGAATGAATGATGTGAGGCATAAGCACTATGCCTATTTCAGTTTCTTGACAGTCATGCATTACAAGATTTAGTGTAAACATCATCCAAGCTCATAAGGTGTGCCAGCTCTTTCCAAAAATACTGTTTGATATCTGATGCCTGTCTGTGATATAAATATGATGGCAGTTTTTTTTCTGTTGAAGAATCTTTTGCTTTTATCCATATAAAATGCACTTCTTTCCCTTCCTCACTGTCAACTACTTTCCTCATATTAAGGTATTCTCACTTAAAGATTTAGGTTGGACATTAGGAAAAACTTCCTAACTGTCAGGGTAGTTAAGCAATGGAATAAATTGCCTAGGGAAGTTGTAGAATTTCCATCACTGGAGATTTTTAACATGAGAACGGCCATACTGGGTCAGACCAAAGGTCTATCAAGCATAGTATCCTGTCCTCTGACAGTGGCCAATGGCCGGTGACCCAAAGGGAATGAACAGACAGGTTATCATCAAGTGATCCATGCCCTGTCACCCAATCCCACCTTCTGGCAAACAGGGGCTAGGGACACCCATCCTAGCTAACAGGTCCATCAATGGCTATCTTACATGAAGCTATCTAGCTCCCTTTTGAACCCTGTTACAGTATTTGCCTTCACAACACCCTCTTGCATGGAGTTCCAGAGGTTGACAGTGCATTGTGTGAAAAAATACTTTCTTGTGTTTGTTTTAAACCTGCTGCCTATTAATTTCATTTGGTGGCCCCTTGTTCTTGTATTATGAGAAGGAGTAAATAACACTTCCTTATTTACTTTCTCTATACCATTCATGATTTTATAGACCTCTATCATATCCCCCCTTAGTCGCCTCTTTTCCAAGCTGAAAAGTCCCAGTCTTATTAATCTCTCCTCATATGGAAGCCATTCTATACCCCTAATCATTTTTGTTGCCCTTTTCTGAACCTTTTCCAATTCCAATCTATCTCTTTTGAGACGGGGCGATCACATCTGCACGCAGTATTCCATGTGTAGGTGTACCATGGATTTATATAGAGGCAATATGATATTTTCTGTCTTATTATCTATCCCTTTCTTGATGATTCCCAACATTCTGTTCGCTTTTTTGACTGCCGCTGCACATTTAGTGGATGATGTCAGAGAACTCTCCACAGTGACTCCAAGATCTTTGAGTGGTAACAGCTAATTTAGACCCCCATCATTGTATATGTATAGTTGGGATTATGTTTTCCAATGTGCATTACTTTGCATTTATCAACATTCAATTTCATCTGCCATTTTGTTGCCCAGTCACCCAGTTTGAGAGATCCTTTTGTAGCTCTTCGCAGTCTGCCTGGGACTTAAAAAAATGCTCAAGATAGTTATCATCTGCAAATTTTGCCACCTCACTCTTTACCCCTTTTTCTAGATTGTTTATGCTATTTTTAAGAGCAGGTTAGACAAACATCTGTCAGGCCTGGTCTAGATAATACTTAGTCCTGCCATGAGTACAGGATCCCTTCCAGTCCTATGAGTCAATGAATAAGAGAGACTTTCTGTTCCTCTCTACTGAATTTAAGAACTACCTGCATCCAGAAACTCTGCTACTCAATGTACACTTTCTTATCAAAACATGGTAATTCTATGTGACTAATTTTTCTTGTAATATTTTGATACACTTTTGCACAAACACCTTCATGTAACTTGAAAAAAAGGAGCAAAAAACCCCCCTACAGTATGCATGGGGGGCAGGCATTGGCAAGAAATTTAATAGATTCTTGATTCCCTGTTGCACCATGTACCAGAGGTGCTTGAAATACAAAGGATTCAGTTGTGGAAAGGTTGCACAAAGCTAACATGTTATGAGAGAACTGGACTTGACATAACCATAGGCATCTTGTGCACTTAGCCACCATAAGCTGGAAGTTAGGACACCACAGTGTCAGGAAAATTCTGGCCTTGGCTTAGGCAGACAGAACAAAAACATCTGCACAATTGCAGTTACTAACTAAGATAGATAAAGTGAAAGGATAGGCTCATGAGAAGTGTGTGTGTGTGTGTGGGGGTGGGGGCGCGCGGGGAGGGGAGGGAGTGTGAATAGCTGACCTTGGTCTGGCTACCTGTGTTTATAAGTTGCTTGCTGAAGTTGCTTTGCTGATAAGTAGAATAATGAATTATTTGCTGTTACTAGGGAGATTGTAATTGGGGGGCTATTATGAGTTATGTGCTTGATCTGGAGAAAACCTATAAAGAGTTTAGTTAGAGTGTGTACTTTGGAGAAGTTTGGATTTTCTGTGAACTAGGAGACTGGCATCAAACTCCCCAGTGGCTAGGAGAGAGGCTGGCCACCGGAACCCTGCTGCTTAATCACTTGGCACCACCTCAAATTTTGGGTAACTATATTTGGGTGCTTCTATATTGCTAGTTTTGATGTGTGATTTGTACTCAATAAAAACAAGGATTTTTGAGTGGAAGCACTCTTGTGTGTACAAATCAGACGGAGGTGCTGTGTCCCTCATTGATTTATTTTCTTACACCACTTGAAAAACAGAGATTGGCTAGCATAGCTTTGGGTTCAGATAATCCCAGGTAACAAATGGTGTTCTGTATAAATCCTCAGACAGATGACTTGATCAGAAAATATCTATTTCCTCATTGTATGAGGTTCCTTATGTTTAGCCACTTGAAAATAATCAGTACAGCTGAAATTATTTTTGGCTACTAAAACTGTTGTGGTCTCTTAGTCCTGTTTGTTTAAGGGCAGGCAGTAAGTACACTTTCAGCATGATGCTAGAACTACAAGGATTGTTAATGGAGTGGTGGCCAGTTTTTGATTCTTTGCTTCTGTTAAGATGAATGGAAAAATCTAAACACTTAATGCACTTTGAGACTGGCTGCTTTAATGCCTTGGTAAAGCAATGGAAACTTTACTTCTTGTTAACCAGTTTGATTTGGCATCAAGCTGTTGCCATCTGATGGTGTGTTGGCATAAATCAGTGGTTTTCAGCCTGTGGTCCGTGGACCGCTGGGGATCTGCAGACTATGTTAGGATTAAGATTTCCAAAGGGGTCTGCACACTTACTGGAAATTTTTTAGGGGTCTGTAAATGAAAAAAGGTTGAAAACCATTAGCCTAAGTGATCAAAGGTCTCTGTCCAACTACACCTCTACCCCGATATAACGTGGTCCTCAGGAGCCAAAAAATCTCACTGTGTTATAGGTGAAACGTGTTATATCCAGAGGTGAAGGTAAACCGGTATGGTCAAGTATGGCATACCGGACTGGACCGGCTTCCCCAGCGGTGATTTAAAGGGCTCAGTGCTCCAGCTGCTGCGGGGTGCCCCGGGCCCTTTAAATCATTGCTGGAGCTTCGGCAGCGGGGCTCAGGCAGTGCCTTAAAGGGTCTGGGGTTCCACACGAATTCAGATATAACGCGGTAAAGTGTGAGGCTCGGGCGGCACTTTAAAGGGCCCAGGGCTCTCTGCTGCTTTACTGTGTTATATCTGAATTCGTGTTATGTTGGGTCACGTTATATTTGGGTAGAGGTGTATTAGTAAATATCTGGATCATGAAAACCTCTACTACAGCTGGCAGACTTAGCAGAAAGGACAATGAGAGTTAATCTCTGGGTGAATTATCTTTTCATTGGCTAGCGAAGATTTCATCTGGTTAGTGTTGAGGCACACTGGCCAGGCAGTGCAAAAGAGCCTATGGTATTGGTACTGCCATTATATCTGTTCTGTCAAGAACTGGACCATTTCAGTCTTCGTGGCTGTCAATTCAGCATCTTTCATAATCGGTAAATTTGCTCAGTTTTTTTTACTATGTACCAGCTTCTAGATTTTGCCAGATGCTATTCTATAACGTTGCACTGTATAAGCTGAGCAACTTCTGAAGTGTGGCTCTCATTTTATTGTTCTTGAATTTTTCATACTTGTGTTCTGAGAAGACCGTGTGTTAGGTTTTTTTAGGCTGTCACTTTGCCATGAAAATTCCACTGAGATGCAGTTTTTACTGTGTGATTAATTTTAACAAATTGGCAACTGATTTAATATGTGGAGCAGTTATTACCCATACATAATACACTAGTTGATACTTTTTTGAAGTTTTAAAAAGAAAATGTTCTTTTTAGTTCCATCAGTTTAGCATCTGGCTTTCTTTTGAAGTTTTCTGCAGATGACAGCTAAATTACAAAATAATAATTGTAACACCTACAAAAAAGACCCTTTGTGAAATCTTCGGAATGGTTCTATCATTTACCAGATTCTCAGAACTATTCTTAATACTCTAAAAATGATAAATCAGTGTCAAAAAGAACCGATTACTTGCTGAACTATTTTTCTTCCTATTGGATATATGCAGAAATACTCCGCTTCCTGCCACAAAACCCCCTTTGGAAAACATTGTAGTTATTACTTAGGTCCACGGTATACAGTACCATGTGAGTTAATGTCCTATGCCAGACTGTAGTTCAAAGCCAAAGACTTTGGCAAGGTTCCTAAGTAGGGGTGACAGGCAAGACTTTCGTAATTGTTAATTCATTAAAATTTCCTTTTTTAAATGAGAATTCAAATACAGTAGCCCCTCTGTTCTGATATTAAATTTAATTTTCTACTTTGCCCACAAGTTTTCAGTCTTAGAATTTGTTACTTACATCATAGAAAGAGATTGGGGTGAAGGTGGATATTTTGGCAACTGGAAAGGGGACATTTGAGGCTTTTGCCACTTGAGGATTGTGAAATAAACATCTAGCTAATAAATTTCTACTAAAAGTGATCAGCATTGAAATAGCTAAGTGATGTTTACAATGTCATCTTCAGATTTCACATTTAAAGGTGATGCGCATATGGGTTATTTGGGGGGGTGCGGGAGAGAAACTTGGGCTTGTGCTCATTACAGCACAGAGTCGGGGGGAGGAGGGGCAGGAAAAGCACATCTGAAACTTTTTTTTTTTTTTTTTGTGGCAGCCTAGCATCAGAAATTCAGGTCCTTTCTAGGCTGCAAGACTCTTGACTGGAGAATTAGTGGTAACACAAGAGCCAAGAAAGTCAAAACTGAGCAGCTGAAGGGAATGGATGTTTAGATTCTTCAAATTGGTTTTATTTTAATGCTTGACTCTCCGGCAGTGACTGACATCTATGATACAGAAAGCCTTTGCTAAACTTTTAGAACCTTAAGGTAAGGTGCTATGCCTCAAAAACATCCCGAAGACCTTCCAAAAATTCTTGAGCAAACGCAGGTAAGACCAGATTTGATGTTCCTAGTATTTCTGAGGTTAAAAACTATTAAGGCCTGAAAGGCATTGTTTCTCTACAGTAAACATGTAAATAAAAGTGCAGGCATAATTAAAAAAAAAAAAAATCATTGAGGTTACACTAACCCATTGAGATGATGAAGATGGTTCATACATCTTAGTTTTGTTTCAGGCTATTTGCAAAGGCAAGAACACAGCATTGTGTTGGTTTACACTCATCATGTCAATATTTTCAAGTAACTGAAATAGTGTACGTTTTCCTAGAAATTTCTAAGATCTTGTCTACTGCAGGGACTCTGTTGGAAAACTTCTCACTGTTATGAACACTAGTTTAGCGATGATGGAAACTCCAGTAAAAAGGCTGCCAAAATTAACTTTAGTACTGGTTTGACTATCATTATTTGTATTGCCTAGAACCCCAGTCTTGTGCTAAACACTGTAAAATCATAATAGACTTTCTATCCTGAAGAGCTTACAAAAAGGCTTGCTCCCAAAGGAGTTACTGAAACAGTGATAAAAATGGTGTTGACAGTTTGTGGTCCTGTCTACATTAGTTTCCAATGCTGCTGTGTCTCATTGCTGTTTTCCTTTAGACTGTTTTCAGCTTTATTAATCCCCTTATTTCCTCACATCTTAACCAATTAACAAGGAAATTAGCTGGCAAAGTAGACAAGTAACCTATTTAGTGTTGCGCAGGCGCTCAGGAAACCCGTCCAGGGAACTGCCATGGTGGGGGACGGGTGCCCCCTCCCCCAGCCCCAACATAGCCCATCCAGCCCCCAACTTGCCAACCGGAGCGCCTTTACCCCAGCCTGAACCTGGCCGGCGTGGCGCAGCCTGGACCCAGCTGCGGCCGGGGCACCCCTCCCCGAACCCAGGCCCAGCCCAGACCTGTCGTGGCCGGAGCACTCCTCCCTGAACCTAGCCCTGGCCAAGACCTGCAGGCGCCAGGGGAGGGGCGCCTATCCTGTGGCCCCAGCCCCAGAGCCTCCATGGCGGGGAGAGGCACCTCTCCCCCACCCAGCGCAGGAGCTGCTGCGGGGAAAGAGGGCTCTCTCCCTGCCATAGCTCTGGAGCACCTTCCTGCACCCCAAACTCCTCATCCCTGACCCAACCCTCTGCCCCAGCCCTAAGCCCCCTCTCGCACTCCGAACCCCTCGGCCCCACCCCTACCACATGAATTTTATGTGCACTGATATGGAGCTGATGTATCCCATATCACCTCCATATTGGTGCACATAACAAAATTCATTCCGCACATGGGTGGAAAAAATTAGAGGAAACACTGGCTGTGATATCACCATATTTGTTCGTGTTGCAAGATGGTTTATTTTCCCCTCTTCTCTCCTGCATAATACATGCTTGTCCTGAATTGAGGATTCGGATTATAAAACTACTTCTTGTTTCCTGTATCTGAGTGACCTTCTGCAATCATTAAAACATGCTGTGATACTAAAATAAATGTCAAGAAGGCTTAATATTCTGAGGTGACATCAAATGTCACTTTCAGTTTTGGGAGCTATAATAATTATTTACTGCATGTCTGGATGCGAAGTCTTTATTGCCTGTAGTTCTGTCGTCTTGCTCCCAGCTCTTTTTTTGTGTGTGCTTATTAGTTTCTTGTTAGCAGTCTTTAGAGCAGTTGTTCCTGGTATTGTCTGTCACAAAGACCGTTCCTGCCAATTAATTTGAAAGCATTGATCTATAATGACTGACAGGGTAAGGAGGATGCCTTATCTCATCCTTTCACTCACAAAAGGTGAAGTCTTCTGACCATACTGTCCAAGTCTGTAAACTACATAGGCTTGGCTGTAAAATTCAGCACTTTTTGTGAGCATTACCTTTCTTAGTTAAAGCACATGGTCTGAATTACTCCATATCCATATTAGGATTCCTCCTGTAAAAACTGTCTTCGTTAATGTATGGCTGTCTGATTCTGTTGTAGGTGTTGAAATAAAATTACTGACCCATGTACGGATGCCTTTTGGTAATGCTCAAAATATCACAAAACCCCACTTACTAAATAAGTCTATTCTGCTAGCTTTTCCCTACTCATAGACTTCAAGGTCAGAAGGGACCATCGTGATCATCTAGTCTGATCTCTTGCACATTGCAGGCCATGGAACCTCACCTACTCCTGAAATAGACCCCTAACCTCTGTCTAAGTTACTGAAGTCCTCAGATCGTGGTTTAAAGACTTAAAGTTATAGAGTATTAACCATTTACACTAGTTTAAACCTGCAAGTGATCTGTGCCCCATGCTGCAGAGGAAGGCAAAAACCCCACAGGGTCTCTGCAGGTTTGACCTGGGGGAAAATTGCTTCCCGACCACAAATATGGCCATCAGTTAGTCCCTAGTTCCTAGACCTGCCAGGCAGATACCGGGAAAAGAAATCATCTAGTGTCTATCTTCAGTAGCTAGGGATTTCTGCTACTGTCAGTTGCCAGTGGGCCATATGCCATCCCCTTCATAAACTGAGCAAGCTCAGTCTTGAAGCCAGTTAGGTTTTTTTTTTTTTTTTTGTCCCCACTGCTCCTCTTAGAAGGCTGTTCCAGAACTTCACTTCTCTGATTAGAAACCTTCGTCTAATTTTGAGGCTAAATTTGTTGATGCTCAGTTTATAGTTATTTGTTCTTGTGTCCACATTAGCATTTATCTTAAATAACTCCTCTCCCTCCTTGGTATTTATCCCTCTGATGTATTTATAAAGAGCAATCATATCTCCCCTCAGCCTTCTTTTGGTTAGGCTAAATAAGCCAAACTTTTGGAAAACCTACCTTATGAAAGGATACTCCATTCCTTGGATCATCCTAGTAGCCCTTCTCTGCACCTGTTCCAGTTTGAATTAATCTTTCTTAAACATGGGAGACCAGAGTTGCACACAGTATTCTAGATGAGGTCACCAGTGCCTTGTATAATGATGTGAACACTTCACTGTCTCCACTGGAAATACCTTGCCTGATGCATCTTAGCCTTTTTCATAGCCACATCACATCGATGGTTTGTAGTCATCCTGTGATCAACCAATACACCCAGGTCTTTCTCCTCCTCTGTCACTTCCAACTGATAAGTCCCCAGCTTATAACAAAAATTCTTGTTGTTAGTCTCTAAATGCATTATCTGGCACTTTTCATTATTAAATTTCATCCCATTTCTATTACTCCAGTTTACAAGGTCATCCAGATCTTCTTGTATGATGAACTGGTCCTCCTCCATATTGGTTACACCTCCTAGTTTTGTGCCATCTGTAAATTTTATTAGTACACTTTTTGGGCCTCATCTATACTACACAGTTAGGTCGACATAAGCTGCCTTGCATCGACCTAGCTGCGTAAGTGTCTTCCCTTACGTCAGCAGGAGCCAAATTTAAGTCCTTCTCTACACCAATTTAGTAACGTCACCTCGCTGAGCAGTGTAGAGTCACCCTCAATGTAATTAGGTCAATGCAGCGTCAGTGTAGACACTGTGTTGCTTATATTGACTGTTAATGTCCTCCAGGAGCTATCCCCCCCCCAATGCTCCACACTGGCAATACAATGGATACAAGCGCTCATGGTGACAGTGTGTACCGCCAACACAAGGAGCCAAGTGTGCACACTCCTAAGTGATGCTAAAACTGTGGTGGCTATGCCAACATAAGTTAGATCAACCTAATTTTGTGGTGTAGATATGGCCTCAGTTTTGACCATTGTGTTAACATGCTGTGTAGTTTTAGCTATGTTGGTCCCAAGTATTAATGGGCCATTCGATCTTAAATGGTCCCTTACAATATGTGCTAATTACTTATGCTAAACAATCTTTCACCTTACATTTTGCTGTGAGGCTTGGGAATATTTAAATCCAGATTGGATGTTTTTCTAAAAGAGATGTTTCTAATTCAAACAGGAATTAATTAAAGGGAGTCCAGTGGCCTGTGTTATATACAGGAGGTCAGACTAGATCGGGGTCAGCAACCTGCAGCATGTGTGCCAAAGGCGGCACACGAGCCGATTTTTAGTGGCACTCTGCTGCCAGCCGGAGTCCTGGCCGCCGGCCCCGCTCAGCACACTGCCGGCCTTGATAAACGGAACCCCAGGCCAGCAGCAGGCTGAGCGGGGCTGGTGACCGGGACACCAGACTGGCAGTGTGCTGAGCTGCTCAGCCCGCAGCCGGTCTGGGGTTCCGGCCGCCGGCCCTCTGTCAGCTGGAGTCCTGGCCACCAGCCCCACTCAGACCGCTGCCAGCCTGGGATACCAGCCGCCGGCCCCACTCACTTCGCTGCACTATTTACTTTACATACAATAATAGTTATATTATATAGACTTAAAATGTATTACTGTCACACGAAACCTTAAATTACAGTGAATGAAGACTTGGCACCCTGCTTCTGAAAGGTTGCTGACCCCTGGACTAGGTGATTGCAATGATCCCTTCTGGCCTTATCTATGACTCAATTCCAAACCTTAGGAAGAAGAGAGATATTGGTTGAGATGTAAATTTCTTGTGTCCCAAAGGTTAAGTTAAGCACAGTGCCTCTGTGGCATTCTTGGCCTCTGCTGGCCTGGTGAATTGAGGCTTGGAATTTAACCTGAGTAAAACCTTATTAGGTCACTGGGGGATGGCCCTTTCAGTTTATTTTCACAGTTGACTGATGCAGTCCCAGGGAAAAGTCTCACAAACGTTTACAAACAAAAATATTCAGATGTTCTATTCATAGCCTTCCACGCAGTATTTTAAATACACAAGGGTTCCAAGAACTTTTCATTCAAGGATATTTGATACTTTTTTGGGCTTTTCAGTGTGCACTTCTAATTTGTGAACTCTTTGTAGTGTGTAAATTATACTCTATAAACTTAGTGCAAAATTTAGGTGATTTGAGCTGCTTGGCTAATGTACAAAGCATTCTGGAATGTGCTAGCCATGCAAAAGGTGGGACATTGCTTCTTGTCTGTCAGGCAGGTGATAGCCAATCCTGAAAATTCTTTTACTGTCCTCCTGTGGAGCCTCCTGTTTTTTGCTACTATTTGTTGAAGTAACCGCTTCTAGTGACCCTGGCAGAGGTATTGTCTTGTTCCACTGCCTCAGCCAGTCCGTAGTTCAAGGTGTGAAATCGGGATAAACACAAGAGGAAGGGGAGGAAGAGCTATGCATGCTGTGCTCCCCTTCAGCCCTACAGCAGCTCCTCCGTCATTCTACCATAGCCTCATTCGGGGAACATCTGTTGTCAGACGACGGAAGGAGCAGTCTAGGACCGGGGTGGGCAAACTTTTTGGCCTGAGAGCCACATTAGGGTTGCAAAACTAATATGGAGGGCCAGGTAGGGAAGGCTGTGCCTCCCCAAACAGCATGGACCCCACCCCCATCCGACTTAGAACTCCCAACCTATCCAACCCCCCCCTGCTCCTTGTTCCCTAACCACCCCCTCCTGGGACCCGACCCCCATCCAACCCCCTGCTCCCAGTCCCCTGACTGCTCTGACCCCATCCACACCCCTGCCTCCTAACAGGCCCCCTGGGACTCCCACGCTTATGCAACCCCCCTGTTCTCTGTCCCCTGACTACCCCCGCAACCTCTGCCCCATCCAACTGCCCCCTGACTGCCCTCTGGGACCCCCGTCCCTTATCCAACCCTCCGCCCCCCTTACCATGCTGCTCAGAGCAGAATGTCTGGCAGCCGCAGCACCCAGCTGGAGCTAGACACGCTGCCGCTCTGCTCTGCAGGAGCACGCAACTCTGCCACCCAGAGCGCTGCCTGCGCGGTGGCGTGGCTGACGGAGAGGGGGGACAGCAGGAGGAGGACTGCGGGCTGGCTAGCCTCCCTGGCTGGGAGCTCAAGGGCCGGGCAGGACGGTCCCAGGGGCTGTAATTTGCCCACCTCTGGTCTAGGACCAAGTGACTGTGCTTTACTTCTCATCTACTACTCTTGCATATTAAAGGCTTTCCTCAATGACCGCTCTGAAGACCAGAAGTAAGAGCAAGAATCTCTGGAAAAAGTACCACCACCTACTTCAATGGAAATAGAGGATCTACCCATTCCCTCCCTTTTTATTCTCCCTCCCCCCACCTCCTTCAGTGACGACTATTTTAATCTGGAGTTATTGATTGGCCCTTTTCTTGCATTCATATGTAGTAACAATGACAAATAAGTTGGATGGCATTTCCTGGTGGGTTAATGGCTAGCTTTTGTCTAAATGGATATCAACTGCACCTCGAACTATCAGCTTCTTTCATCCAGTCACTAATCTCCAGGAACTGCCTTGTTCATAGATCCATCATTGCTTAAGCTTCCAGATCCTGTAGTTATATTTAATACTGTATTTTAATACCAACTGACTCCAGACTTTCTCTTGTGGGTCATACTTGTACATGCGGATTCTCCAGTCTCAAAAAGAAAATGCTGGTATGCTGATGTGCAACAGTAATTACACTTAAGTATCATTAATGAGAATATTGCATGAAATATGTTTACTAGCATCACTGACTCCATCAACTGAAATTGAAAATCATACTAACTTTAGGAGTTTCACTTAAAGCATCTATGTAATCTAGGTATTAATGATTGGCACTTTCCCATATCCAAAAATGGACAGAGATTGAGTTTGAGGGACAAAGGCTGCTGTCACTAACAAAGTTCCTAGTTACCATCACTGCCTTACCCTACCCTACCCCACCAAACAGCTTTATTCCCCATAACATATTTTCCCCCTCCTTATGGGAAAGGCTGCTTTTGTTTACACGCAGCCCCATATTAGCTGCCAAATCATCATAGGTAGGAGAGGGAAGCAGCTTAGAGCTGCAGTGGAGGGAGAAGATATATGGAGAGAAGGCAAAATCAATAAAAGGAACTCTGCGTCATTTCTTTCAGCTTAAATAAACAGAAGAAACGATCCACGTAAGAGCTGGAGAGGTGGTGATCCTAGTAGTTGCCTATACAAGTGATGAGTGGCTTTCTTCAAGTTTGCATAAAACTGTATATATTACTTTTTTACTTAATTTGAGGGGGCTTTATTGGGGTTGGGAGGTGGTTCAAGAGAAGTATATGTATGAAATGTATGCAGAGTAGAATTCTTCTTTTGTTGCACTAACAATATAGCACTACTGAGTTTACCAGGATACATTTGCTTAGCTTCTGAGTTTACAAGGCAATAAACATCCCCTTGCACTGTGACTAATACTGAAGTTTTAGACTGAGCTATTCAGTATGCACTTTTGCTGAGTTTACTTGGAGGCAAATACAATTATTCCCCATTAGGTTAAGTACAGCATAAATAGTAAAAACTCTTCCTCCAAGTTTTGTTGTCTTGCTTGTACTGCCGCCTCCTCCTCCTACACACCTTGAGTGCTTCCAGACAAATGCTTTTGTGATTTGTACTTCATTTCTAGACACTTTAAAATAAGAAAATATATGCCATGTTGAACTATGGGTTTACATGGAAACGACTGGATTTTTATCAGATAGCTGGGAACTGGATGAAATCAGGTCTCAGATCTGCCTTAGTGGAGGTGAAGCGTATTTTACGAAATCCTTTCATGACACAAGCTAGATTTTTTTTTTTTTTCTTTTTTTCCCTTGGTCAAGTAAAATGTTTGGACAACTAAAATGTGTAGTATGATAGAGTGCAGAACTAAGGGGGAAAAGTTGTAGCTCAAGGATGTTACCTTGCCCTAGAATGCAGGACTCTTTGAAGTGTATGTCGTTGACTTCTGGATTTTTAAATGGAAGGGAAGTTCTTGTTTAATGCAAGTATATCTCTATGAATCTAAACTCTGAACAGTTGCAGCAAGAGGCAGAATAAAGTCCATCTGGTGTAGATGGTCTCAACTCATTTTAGAAAAAAGTCTTGGTCAAAAATGAACAAAATGGGGGTTCAAACCTTTTAATTAACATTAAGGATTTTGTTAAGTATTCCCTAACCACATTTTAAAGAAAATTTTAATCGTAATTGCTTTCCTGAGATAGATGCTGGTTTGATAATGTGTGTGACAGAATGACTATCAAGGTCTGCCATCTTTTGATCTACAGCACAGTTCTCCATCACTTGAGCTAACTGAGTCACTGGTAGTATTAACTGCTATCTTCTATTTGGACCAGCCACTGAAAGAGGAAAAGACACTTTGCCACTTGGCCTCATAAATATTTGATATAGTTGTCTGCCATGTTAGAAACTTGGGTCCTATTCCCGACTCTGTCAAGCCTGACCATGTGCACCTTTTGCTTATGTGTGAAGTGTGTGGGAGGAGAGTATTTGCCTGCCTCTTACAGTAGGGGAATAAAGGCCATGAAGTGCACAGAGCTATTAACACCAGTCCGTGGAAGAGCTGAGTTTAGAATTTATGGTCTGCTCTTGTCTGCCAGCCAAGCATGCCTTCCCCTAGGCCAAAGCATAGTTGTCAAGTTTTATGCAGCTTTGTCACATTGCTTGCTAGTGATAAATAGTAATTTATTTACCCTTCATGGTGCCCTGGGGTAGTATAAAGGGAGACAGGAGACTTTCCAGTTCACTTTACAGATGCTTGGTTGTGGGACCTGGAGTGACTAGAGAACTTGGAGAAACTAGTGAGACTCAAAGGAAGTCAGGAGCAGACTATTGGGGGGGGGGGGGGGGGGGAGGGGGAAGGGAGGCTTTTGGGGGGGGGGGGGGGTTAAAGGAAAGGACAGAAGATCCTGATACATCAGCTCTCATTTTGCACCTGCTTCCCATTATCCTACATCTTGCCCATCTCTATCACTCCTATCCCTGCCACTCATTCCTCTGAATTTGAGTCAGGCTGGGTGCTTGTTGTCCTCCACTGTGCCTGAGTACAGTTGTCTTTGACTATGGTTACATTACAGACTTGCAGCAGCAGCTGCACTGATGCAGCTGTGCCACTGTAGTGCTGCTAGTGCAGGTGCTCTAAGTCAACAGGAGAGAGCTCTAGTGTCAACTTAATTACTCCAGCCCCCTCGATTGGTGGTAGCTATGTCATCAGGAGAACCTCTCTCACTGTTCACACTGGCACTTAGGTTGCTGTAACTTGCGTTGCTCGGGGGGGAGGGGTCTTATTCACTCCCCTGAGCAACATAATTTATACTGATTTAAGATGTAGTGTGTGCATAATCTCACTGTTCGCTTTTGGTGTCTAACACAGTAGTGGTCCCCTGGCTGCTGGGGAAAAGCAATTGATGGAAAAGTCCTGCCCAGCTCCTGCAGCCCTGGACTGGAGCATGCCCAATGCAGGTGGAGTCTTTTGACACTTTTTGGTGCCAGCTTCTGACAAACCTCTGGTGATTTTCCAGTCTTATAATTCTACCCAATCTGGGTGAATTTTCATGGGCAGAAAAGCAAGAGATACCTCTAATTCCAGGACTAAATGTCAAGCCTTTGCTCCAAAGCATGGAGGTGATAGCCTCACAAAGAAATGGTTGTAACAGAAATTTTAACATTGGCAAAACAATGTCTTTTTCACTAATGTTCTTAGAAATGGCTGAAACTTAAAGAGCCTGAGGGGAGAACAATCATGCAAAATTTTATCCTGAACACTTAATTTGTCAGTTTTATAAGCTGTTGAAAACAAGATATTATAATGAGAAGTGATGGACAACTTTAACTCTAGGTGCTGCCCATAATCAAATATCAAAACTATGTTTAACTATCTATGAAAGTTGTGTAGGAACTGCAGACTACTTCATGAATCTGCAAACAGCCATCGGTTGATAATGACTTTTGGTTGCTAGACACTGGATTCGAGATCTAGAATGACAAGTTCCCGTTATTAATACCCAGAGTTATTTCATAATTATAATTGAATTGGGGTAAACCTTGTTTCCAATCTTTTATGCTATCAATATTGCAAATGAGTGGCTTTGGCATAAGATGTAAGTGCAGATGTATATCATCTTGATGTTGCAGCATCACAGCTTTGGTCAGAAGTTATTTTGGGAGGAGACTTACAGCCATGGGAAAGTTGGCTGGTGAGCTTGTTAAGTTTGTGGGTGTTACATTCCCAAAGCAAAAGATTTGACAGGACTACACATTTTGAACTAGTCACTATTTTAGAGTGAGGACTTCAACCTATAGTTTCACTCTTTTATTTTATAATATATTTGAGTTGCCTATTGAAGTTTTATTTTTGTTTTTATGCTACTTGACAAGAGAGCTTCTCTTGTTCTGTTCAGCCTAGCCGTCTTGCCCTTTTTTTACACTATTTAAAAAAGAAAAGTGCTTCTTGCCAAGGCCTATTTCAATTAGCTTTGCTTCTTAGAGCACTAAATTAGTCAGAGGCACAAAAGATTAACTGGATTCTGATCATATGTAGGCAAATTTTCAGGACCCTGAATTAGCCTGAGAAATACTGGTGCCCAACTGATCCTTTGAGAGATGACTGGTTTTAAAATGCTTTCTCTAAACTTCTGCCTTTACTCCTTCTCTGCCTGCTTCCCCCTTTCTACTCCCTGCCTCCCCAATACAATTTTCTCCCTTTTAGGATTTAAATATAAGGCACATTTCACAGGTGCCTTCCAAATGATATAATAGTTCTGTATGTGAGTGTTAATTAAATGTCCAGAGGGGAAGAGAGGTGTTACACTGAGTAAATTAGCAAACGCTATCTCTTGCCTTATAGCTGAGCAAAAGATTGAAATGAATATGGTGTAACTCAACTAGAAATAGCTAGCACCTGTTTTTTCCCCAGGGTGTTTTCACTGTTTGATACAAGCATGCCTGACTTTGCTTAACAAATTGCATTGTGTGACATTGCAGATAAAGTATTTTGTCTGGTAAATAACAGTTAATTTTAATCGGCTAACAAGGTTTGTAAGATTGTGCCATTCAAAATAATCTACAGGCTTTAAAATTTTAAAATCCTCATCTTGGTTCCCTTAAGTCCAACAGAATATAGCTGATCTCTTATCTCACGTTACCATTTGTTCTCCCTCATAAGCTTTAGGACCGCAGTTGGATGTTAGTGCTGTTTTAAACACAAGACTGCAGACCATGACCTGATATTTTAAGTTAAAGGTTCTCAAACTTTTTTTTGCATGCTCCCCTTCAGAGATTCATGTCCCATGTGTACCTCCATCTTGACCCAAGCCGCTGTTCAGCTCCCCTTAATCCTCTTGCTCTCACTCATCCAACCTGTTGCCACCTCCTGCAGCCCCAGCCAGCCCCATTCTTCCCATGGCCAGGCACTTTGTCGGGCTGGATCTCCTATTTCTTCCATAGTAAGAGATTGCTGCTCAACCATTAGGCCAACCTCAGAATTAGTTTCACTTTTGATCCAAAAACTTCAACTTGTGCACAAGTTAAGAATGTTTTTCACAATCTGAAATACCAAGTGTAAAAATCATTTTTTCAGTTAAAAGCATTATATGTTGAGATAAAAACAGCTGCGTCCCACCATCTACACGCTCAAAACAATCAATCTTTCATATGCTTCAGAATCCTGGAATTCATAATTCAACCAGATACACTCTGACCTCCGTTTCAAATAACGTTGAAAAGTAGCTAAATGCAAAATGTACTTGCTTTCTGAATCTCCTTTCATTAGCAGGAGGGTGTGGGCTAGTACATATGAGCTGGAAAGTCATTTATCAGCATATGCTGTGCACTGACCCAGTATGCGGAATACATATGGAGAGTAGTCTGAGCTACATGTGACTTAAAACAGAAATACCACATAATAGCCATTCTTCTGCTTCAGCCTTCCTTAATGCTGCTTGTGATGTGCATTCCTAGAAAACTGATCAAAGTAATCCCCCTCCCTTCTTCCCCCCCCCCCCCCCCCGTATCCTGGACTTAATTTGAAAGTATTGTTAAAATAATCTATATACACACACGTTAGAGGCGCCAAAGGTTTTTCCTTTTGAGTCTTCTGTTTTAGAAATTCTTTTCAGTTAGAATAAGTGTAGACAGTATAGCATGCTGTGTGGGGCCTGTAGAAACCAGCATTAAACCTTTAAAGAAAAGCTGCTTTGCACTCCACAATGGTGGAAAGGATGTCGCTCACATGCTTAAGATTTTTAATTGCATTTGGAAAACTGGAACCCTAATGCATCCAGTCTGTTTATCTTCAGGATTTGTATAGAATGGCACACGTGAAGAGTTTGCAAGGCCATTCATTGGTATCTCTGATATTAAATGCAGTATTATATTCACGTCTAATAGTCACCCACTCTATACCTGTTTGAATGCACAAAAAATTGTCTCCTGATCAGTGTGCCTTGGGGTGTGGTTGCTACTTTATTAAGAAAAAATAATGGTAAAGTGAAGTAAACATAATTAAAAATAGTAATGTGTGCTCCTAACCCACGCCTGGGCAGGAATGTCTCCCTTACAGTAAGTGTAGAGGAATAGATTCATAACTTTGAAGACAGTTTTTCGGCTATAACTCCCAAGGTGTTTCTGTGATAACCAGGGTCCAGACACCCCCACGGGAGAACAGAAGGTTTGAAACTCCAAAAGAAAAGTAGTTAAATTAGCCAATTGTATACAGTATTATTGTACTGTTGAAATATATTGAGTAAGATCTGTTATGAAAGCAGGGCCTAAAATCTGCTAGGAGCAGTGAGACCCTAGTACAGCTAGGAAATGTGGGCCAGGGCTCTGCTGGGAGTGGGGATACTAGGCACTGCCAGAAGGTGCTGTGTGTCATAGCTCCGCTGGAATGAGGGAGACTCTTGGTGTTGAAAGTGCTGACAATTCATACTACCATAGTAAGGTATAGAAAAAGCCCTGGTGTAAAGTAACCACTGGGGGAAGTGTTAATGTCAAGGAGGGGGAAAGGTGCCCCTTATTATATGGGTTTAGGGCGGTCATTTGAAATGTATTGACCCCTGGTGGGATGGGGGACGCTAACAGGAAACACCCCATTGCATTTCTCGGCAAAAAAACACTTTCTCACTGAACAGAATTATTCTGCAATAGAAAAGGAGTGTGCTATTGTGTGCGCTGTAAAACAGTTTAGCTCAGGGGTTCTCAAACTGGGGGTCAGGACCCCTCGGGGTCACAAGGTTATTACGGGGGGGGGTCGCGAGTGGTCAACCTCAACCCCAAACTCAGCTTGCCTCCAGCATTTATAATGATATTAAATATATTTAACTGTGTATTTAATTTATTTGGGGGGTTGCACTCAGAGGCTTGCGATGTGAAAGGGGTCGCCAATAAAAAAGTTGAGACCCACTGATTTAGCTCCTACCTATTCAACAGGGTGGGTCAGAGTGTTAACAGACCACTCACCGTTAAGATGGTTGACTAGAAGAAAAGGAATTTTTTGTCACATTGCTATGCTGGAGAGCATAGTTTTGCAGGAGTATTATATGGAGTTAAAATAGATTGAGGAGTTGGGGAGAGGTGCTGCCCAGAAAAGAGGGGGCAGGGGTGAAGCTTACTTCATGGCCTGTGGCCAAAACTCCTGCATCAAACTCTGTGTGACAGTCAGGATCGAGATGACCCAAGTGGAGAAGTGAAGGTTTAATCTCTAAAAATAAGCAGTTAGAACGTAAGAATAACTGTACGGTCAGAGTCAGTGGTTCATTTAGACCCCTACCCTGTCTTGTGACAGTGGCCCATGCCAGATGCTTCTGGCCTTTAAGTCTGAGTTTTACATACTCAAGTGTTAATAGAATTCTTGAAAACTTGTAAAATGCTTTTTTCATCTTCCAATGTAATTTTAAGCATGTTACAGCTAGCACGGACACTCTGTATAAAGAAATAGTTGATCTCTGCATAAGTCACCTGTAGATCATGCTCTTGGTTCTTCGAAGAGTTCTCTAGTTTCACCTCTAGGCCATCTTTAAAGACTCAAGCCTTACATGAATACTTCATTTGGACCATTGCTATCTTTGGGTGTACTACTGCCTTGTTTACCTTCTAGCCCTCTTAGGGAGATTTTTGAGGCTCCAGATGTGGCTTTATTGCTCTACCATGATGAAAATGCCAAATTAACCAAATCACAGGGATTTCACTCCCACCACCTTTCCTTTCGTTCTCACAGGGCCACTCCAGCTAGTCCAGGAATCAAGTCACTCTCCCCAGGCAGAGCATGTTGTCAGGGCTACTGGAAACCGGTCATATGTTGGCTCTCTCCCTCTGCAGCCGGGAGTTGTATGCTCGTGAGACTGTGTTCCAGGCGTCCATGTAGCGGTCCATACACATGGCAATACACTTCTGCTCCGAGTTATCCAGCGAGCTCTCTGGCTTCCCGATGCTCTTCCAGAAACACTTGTTGGTCATCCTCTGCAGCAGCTCCTGTGCGTTGGCCACGGCGATCTGCACCTTCACCTGCTCTATGATGAGCCCCGGGTCCAGCTTCCTGCCCCGTGCCGCGGCCCCAAACTCAGAGCCAAACCCGCCCACCATCGGACAGACTGCATTGCAGGATCAAAGCCCAAAGTGGACCCTGCACCTGCTCAGATTTCTGTTGACTTTGTTAGGGCTCTGCAAGGTGCAGGAGTTCTAGCTAGCAAACTGCATTGCAGGATCAGGACCGAAAGGTGTACCAAAATGTTCTTTTTAAAAAACATCCTTTTTGTTGGTCTTGTTTGTGCCTTTTGGTCATCAGAAAATACTGTATAGCAAATATATTGCAGCATGTGGCCAATTTGAATAACTGAACATCAGCAAAAGTAGTAAAAGCATCTCTACAACCAGGCCACTTTTTAAAATCTCTGACTCTTTCAGCTCATAAGTGTACTTCTCTCTGTTCCACTACAATAGACTGAAACTAATTCAGCTTCTCAAATGGTCTCCAACACATTGCTGAAAGTGAGCACTTATCTTGCCAAGTTTTTGGAGGGGATGGTGGAAATAAGACAGAGGATTTAGGCCTTTACATAATGGTCAAACTAGTTATTCTTTCTTAGTGTTTGTAATCAATAATGTATCATGAGAGGACTGGGAGAGGGAGGAGAAAGATGTCAATTTGTTGTTCAGGTAACTAATCCTGTGTATTTTTTTTCCAGTTTGACTTTGAAAGGAAAACAATAACAAAAACACTTAAACTTTATCTTAATGTTCCATGGTCTTATAATGTTTTAAGTCTTAATATCAAACAGGAGGCAAGTATTTCTAGAGTATAATTTGTGTGGAGAAAAGACCATGAAGAATTAGCCCTGGAAAATTCCTGCTGATGCCCACACCAAGAGCAAAATATCATCTTTATATTAAAAAGCTTTACACTTTACCCTTTGTCCTTTTAGAGGTGGAGCGAGTTTAACATTGCATCATGCTTAATTGACTGGGGGAGCTTCTGCCTGAATGTAAGCTGTCTTGTTACTTCTATTTTTAAAGAGATGCTAACTTTTGTGATTGGCTAATTGAAAGCATCTTTCTTTTTCTCATCACCCTTAAATGCTATTCCCTTACAATTTCCCCCCCTTCCCCCTTTGCTCCCTGTTTGACTATAGTGGTCTTTTCTTTTAGTTTCGCCTGTGCTAACTGGCTGCACAGCTTAATAGCGAAATTGATTAATGCATTAGAATATCAAATGCATAAAGTAAACTGAAAAGCTTCTCTGTCCTTTCAGTTATAATCATATTTGGTGGTGCATAACAGGGGGGACAGAATATTCAGACACTGTCCCTTTTAAATAGATAAGCTTGTCCCAAACTGCACTGGAATTACTGCACATAGAGGTAATTACTACTGTTGTCAGAATAAATGCTTCAGTTATTAAGGGTAATATGTCTAGCTTACAATAATTACTGACTCTAGTCCTGTAATTGACTGCTTCCTGAATGTGTACTTGGTAACCTTAGATACAGTGAAATGTTTCTAGTCTTAGAGTTTTTGTGCAGTGTCATATTAAATGTCAAATTGCCACAGGCTCCCAAGACAGCTGCCCTGGAAAAAATGCTTCTAAAACAGTTTTCTACTGTGGGATTTAGGGGAGGGAGGGAAGAATTTTACTCTCCTATTTCTTCTCTAGGATTTTATTTCCCTGGAGATGCTTGTTAGTCAAATGCGGTTTTTATGGGTATGTCTACACAGTCGACGTTAAAGGGCTGCCGTGGCAGCACTTTAACATGGCTGTGTAGTTGTGGCTCAGGCACTGGGAGAGAGCTCTCCCAGTGCTGTAAAAAAATCACCTCCGTGATGCACTGTCTACACTGTCACTTTCCAGTGCTGAAACTTGCATCGCTCAGGAGGGTGTTTTTTCACACCCCTGAGTGAAGAAAGTTTCAGTTAATCTCATGGCTTTGTTTTTCTTCACATACTTGCGTTGTGTTTAAACTGTCAGACTAATGTTTTTGTAGTCTAAATCCAGGGTTGATACCATTTCAAAGAATGTGCTTGAAGCAAATACAGGACTCTTTCCTACCTTCTGTGTGAATTTTATTTTTATAAAATAGGAAGCAATATCCTTATACTCCATATCCAAGGATTGCTCTCTACTATCTTCTGAAAAATCCCTTGCTTGCTTTTATGGCATTTTGAATCGGGGGTGGGAGACACCTGTTCATGAAGAAATCAAATATTCTGAAGGCAAGTCTTGTTTGACTTCTATCCTAGTCAGCTCCCCAGCCTCCCTCCCCCCCTTTTCCTTTCTCCTGTTTCAGGTTGAGTGAATTGCTTTCCTTTCCTAATGGCTTTGGACATAAGTCTTTAGGAGGATATTGTGGAGGAGGAAGGAAAAAGTTGAGAGAATAAAGAAAAATTGGAGAAAGGCATTATTGCATTCTAAGGGAATTCTTGATGACACATTGCAAATTCTTTTCCTAATGTCACTTGCTGAGGGAATAGAGCTACTGCAGTGTTGTTAAAAGAAGGGCTGTGGTGTAGAAGTGAGAGGTTATACATTTACAACATCCTTTCCAGCAAATCAGAACAGTGCTTTTGGTTTTTATCTGTGTACATAGTCTCAGATCCCAGAACTAAATCTTTATCCCCATTTAACAATGAAGACATTTCAGCACCTTTAAAACTAGAATGCCTTTCTTTCTGGAGGTCTAGATTTTTTTTTTTTTCTTCAATAGGATGAGGGACAATAGCAAATTCTGAGCCATACAAATTTATTTAGCTTGTTCTGTTAGTCCTGTTTATGAATTTTCTTGAGTTCTCCTATGTGACTTCACAAGAACAGCAGTGAATAATGTGGCAAATCTTTGGACTTATAAAGCTTTATATTTTGCATGTTAAAATGCTGTTTTGCATTGCCACTGAAAAGGCACAAATGATAAAACAAATGAAGTAAGCCTGATAGTGCATAAAAGAAAACAAACAAAAAAAATCCCCAAAGCCAAACCCACAACACTTTTTAGGAAGGATTTAGGGCTGGTCTACACTACACAGTTAGATCCACATAAGGCAGCTTATATCTACCTAATTATGCTAGTGTCTATACTACAGCCTTCCTCCCACCGATGTAAAGGCCCTACTATACTGCTGTAATAACTCCACCTCTACAAGAGGTGTAAGGCTAGGGTGACCAGACTGCAAATGTGAAAAATCGGGACCGGGGCTGGGGGTAATAGGAGCCTATATAAGAAAGACCCAAAAATCGGGACTGTCCCTATAAAATCAGGATATCTGGCTTATGTCTGTGTAGTTAGGGTGATGCAGTGTCTGTGTAGACACGGTTTCCCTTGTGTCTGGTATCTTGTCAATTTCACGGCAGGAGTCGTGAAATTCACAAGAAAGCCCCTGTTCACCGGGATAGCTGGGCGGCTTCAGATCCAGGCCGGGAGCTGGGACAAGAAGCTAGGATGGCTTCGGACCCCGTTCCTGGTGGTGGGCCAGGCAGCTGTGTCAGTTTCATTGCACTTTGAGTCATGAAACTGACCAGGCTGCCCAGCTCCCTGCTGGGAGTCGGGGTGGGGCGTAGGGGGCGGGGGTAGTCCGCCCTCAGCTTGTGGGGCAGCCAGGCTCTTGGCAGGGAGCTGCCAGCAGAGCTCTCAGCTTCCCAAACTGCCCCTCTTAGGTTGGTGGAGACGTTAGTGGTGGTGATGCACACCACCGACCCAAGGAGGGTAGTGTAGACATGCACCACCTCCGTAATTACTGTGGGGGTTGTAGGTTGTCCTAATATAGGTCGACTTAGGTTCGTAGTATAGACATTCCCTTAGAGTAAGGTTTTTATTTTTATTTTACCTTCTCCAATATATTGAAATATCAATAGCTCCTTCTCTTTCAGTTCCAAATAATCTAGTAAAGAGCATTAGAAAAGGCATCTGTAAAGGTGGTACTGGTAATTGCAAACTATGGTAAAAGCTCAATTGAAGCTTAAATTTAAAGGCGGCTCCTATGAAAGAGAAGTGTTGTCACCCCAGTAGGAAGATTGGTTAAGTGAGAAATTCTGGGTTGATTGCCACTCAATAAGGTGAAACAAGTACACTTAACTGATTCCTCCAACTGTATTCAGTAAATTTAAAGGCATGAATACTTGTACCTGATTTGTAATCTCTGCTCACATCATAAATTTCTGTCTTGAGGGTTTTTACTCCCTCAATCAAAAATTTGGGTTGAAACTTGGGTTAAAGTGTTCTTGGGTAGAACTCTAGTTGAACTTTTTCCAAAATGTAGTGAATAATCTGTTTTAGAACAAAGCACTTTAAAGTTTAGATGGGTGGTGAAGGGGGAGAACAGTTAATATGAGCAAGCCAATAGGGATTACAGCACAGGACTGAGCCTGGGGCAGATGTTTAGGGTGCAGGAGGGGTGAGCGGTCCAAGCTCTGGGAGGGAGTTTTGGTGCAGGAGGGGGTTCCAGGGTGTGGGCTCCGGGAGGGAGTAAGTTTGCAGAAGAGGGCTCTGGGCTGGGGCAGAGTGTTGGGGTGCTGGAGGGAGTTCAGGGTGCTGGATCTGGGAGGGGGAGCAGGGCTAGGGCAGGGGGTTGGGGTGCAGGAGGGGATGGCTCCAGGAGGGGGCTGGGGATTGGGGTGCAGGCTCCTACTGGGGGGCACTTACCTTGGTTGGTTCCTGATCGGCAGGGCTAAGGCAGGCTCCCTCTCTGTCCTCCCTGGCTCCATTGAGGCACACCAGCACCTCCGCCCCATCACGAGCTGGGCCACCCCTCCACCCTGCTAGCCAGTAGTGCACCATATGGCCACACTGCTCCCGGAAGGGGCCAACGTGCCTCTGCAGCCCCTGGGGCAGGGCACCTGGCTCTGTGTGCTGCCCCTCTCTGCAGGCACCGCACCCGCAGCTCCCATTGGCCACAGCTCCCCATTCCTGGCCAATGGGAGCTGCGGGGGCAGTGCTCGCAGGCAGGAGCAGTGCGTGGAGACGCCTCTCCTGTCCCCCACTGCCGCGGGGATGTGCTGACCACTTCCAGGAGTGGCGTGGGGCCATGGCAGGCAGGGATCCTGCCTTAGCAGCAGGCAGCCCCGCTGTGTCATTGCAGCCAGAGATCACGATCAACTGGGAGAGTCTCCAGGATCGACCAGTTGATCGTGATCGATGGCTTGGTGACCACTGCTCTAGCCCTACCAATGTGTTGCACTGTGGTAAAACTCTACTGCCCATCCTGTTTCCTAACTGTGACTGTGCTATTGATGGGACCCAGGTGACCATAAGAAGCAAATGAGTACATAAACTGCATAATTAGCTCCTTTGGTAGCTGTCTCAGTAGAATGACTGCAGTTTGAGAAGGCTTTGTACGAGGGCTGTCAAGCGATTAAAAAAATTAAACGCGTGATTAAGCAATAATAGAATACCATTTATTTAAATATTTTTGGATGTTTTCTACATTTTCAAATATATTGATTTCAATTACAACACAGAATACAAAGTGTACAGTGCTCACTTTATATTTATTTTTTTATTACAAATATTTGCACAGTAAAAAACAAGATATATTATTTTTCAGTTCACTTAATGTAAGTACTATAGTGCAATCTCTTTAATATGAAAGTTGAACTTACAAATATAGAATTATGTAAAAAAAAACTGCTTTATTTTTCAATGCAATGTAAAACTTTAGAGCCTACAAGTCCACTCAGTCTTACTTCAGCCAGTCGCTGTTGCTGGCTGTGAAGTGGTGTAGTGCATTCCCGGGGTCCTTTATCCCTATCCCTGCTGCACCCCAGGAGGCAGGGATAAGGGATCCCCGGGAGGCTGTGCAAAAGTTTTGGGGCTGTCTTCCACTTACCGCCCTGACAATGCATGCAGCCTGGGGAGGGCAGGGGGAGCTGATAGTGGAGCGGGGACCCAGTGGCTGCCCTGCAGGGATGGGGAGGAGTGACTGGCTTGTTGTGGGTCATCCCTCTCCTGGCTGTGCTGAACTGGGAGCTCTGTCATTTCCCCTCCCGGCAGGGCAGCTGCATAGTCCCCGCTCTACTCTACGACCCTCCCCCTTCCCCCGCCCTTCTTGGAACTGTATGTGCAGATACGCCTAGGCAGAGTGCACCAAAATCTGGCTGTGCTCTTGTGACCAGGAAGCAGCTCTTTGCAAAAGGCTTCTTCTGATCAGTCTCCTTGAAAACCCTCCAGGCTCTCTGATAACCCATTGGCTGCAAGCATACTAACGCTGATCTGAGCTGCTGCCTTTTGCAAAGGGAGGTATGGCTTCTGGTTGCAACAGAGCATAATAGATAGCACCACAGATTGCCAGCGTAGAAGGGACTCGGGAAGTTGCTCCAAGGAACTCTGGGTTACATCTGGAAGACTTCCAGGGTCCAAGTCAAGCTTGCGCTGCATGCACACAGGAAAGTAATAGGGCCCAGACTCTAGGTCCCAGCTTAACATGGTCTTGGACCCTCCTGCCCTGCAGGGTCTTGGGACCCTAGGTTCGAGCCCTAGGTTAACACAATTGGGGTGTGGACACAAAGGTGTTAGACTTGAGCTCAGGATCAAGCCTGAGCTTACATTGCTGTGTAGACACACCCTTGGTGACCAGAGGGTGGATCACGCAAATGCATCTTAAAACATTTAAATCCATTAAACTATTTTTATTGTACACTTGCTAATAATACTGGCTAAAACACATACCTATTCTCTAGCATCAGTTTTTAGAAAATGAAATGAGAAATGATCAGCATTTTACTGAATGTAAATTTTACTAAAATACTTGCAAGAATTGCGTTCAGTATGGCAAGTAGGGAGTTCTGAGAGTGTCCGTGGCAAGCTTGAATCAAGAATAGTGTACTGTTACTCTTATTTTGACGGCTGTTTCTTCAGCTTTTGATTCAAAGCAAGTACTACTTTTCAGAATCAGAGGGGTAGCTCTGTTAGTCTGGATCTGTAAAAAGCAACCAAGAGTCCTGTGGCAGCTTATAGACTAACAAACGTATTGGAGCATAAGCTTTCGTGGGTGAATACCCACTTCGTCAGAACAATCTGTAATGGTTTGCAACTTTATCTAGGCATACTACAAGCTCCCAGAAATATAATTTTTAACATTGGTTAGACTTGAAATTCATCCATTTTAGCTGTTGGAGCTCGGAACAAATATTTTAGCATCTTCTTTGGTAGGAACACCTTTTTCCCACTTTCACAATCTAGGGCTTGTCCACACACAAACTTGCACTGCATTAACTAAATCAGTTTTAATTCACATCTTCTATTGTGCGTGCACACAGATTTGCACTGAATCTCATTTTATAATCAAGTATCCTATTCTGTTTAAATTGATTAGACAAAATCAAAATAAGTCACTTTATTCCAAAAGAAGATTGTTTGCACAGACTTGCACTGAAACAAAACCCATTTAGTTAATGTGGTGCAAGTTTGCATGTAGACCAAGCCTTACTTAATGCTCCTGTTGTGTAACAATTCCTCTTGTATCAAGCTGGAGGTACACTGGTATCAATATGCTGATTTATTCAGAGCAAAAAGGCTAGCAGCTTGTTTTGTGTGCCAAATCCCACATACCTTCAGCATTCACTTTTTTCATCTATCTGTGATCTGAATTATTTTCTCTTTCCTGTAAGAAGTTTGGGGAAACAGCTTCTAAATTGCTGAAGTGATACTGATAATTAAACTATGGGAAGATCAGATACAGCATGTTGACTTCATGCTTTTATTTGGATCCTAAGAGTTGCAGCTTGAAATGGAATTCTTTGAAGTACTCTACAGAAATTCAGAGCTGGAATAGTCTAGCCCAGTGTTTCCCAAACTTACAACAGTTGCGTACCCCTTTTTTAGACATTTGTCTTACTGGCGTACCCCTTCTCTGGTGAAAATTTGGGGGGAGGGGGGGAGTAGTCACATTTTCATGAAACACTCCTAATTTGTTTCATTCTGGATTAAATGTTTATTAGAAATAAATGCAAAATTATATTACATACAGTTGAAACAAAACTTTTAATAGAAATAGTTACATATAGAAATAGTACTAGAAATAATTAAAATAATAGAAGCGAATCAACAGTCTGGCAGATCAGTGTGTGGGGGACACAAAATATATATATATATAAAAAATATGGTGAATTCATACATTCTGAAATTAAAATATGCTGGTTTGGTTAGGTTAGTGAAGAAAGCCCTAGTTTTAATACTTACTATTTTGGTATTGAAAAATTTTCAGTACAAACCAAACTATTCAGTGCGAGGGATGGAACTGCTTTTGGCCAGACACCCTCACGGGGATATCTGGCTTGATGTTTGTGGTCTTAAGATGAAGATGGGGCTCCATGTCAATAGGACGATTTCGTTTTTTTGTTTTGATGCCAACCCCAGCGCAGAGAATCCGATCTCGTACAAATACGAGGTGGGAAAAGGCAGAAGATACTTGACAGCTTTGTCCGATAGAGCTGGATATTCAGAGCTAACCCCCAACCAAAATGACAACAGTGTATTATGCTCAAATTTTGTTTTCAGGAAGCTATCTGAAGCCAGCTCCAGGAGCTGCTCTTCTTCTGAAGCAGAGAGGTTTTTTGGCAATGTATGAACATTGTTGATAAAAGGGTTCCTTATCCATTCAAAGGTGCCATCCGGTTCAGGGAAATACTTAAGATCTTTCTGCAAGCTTTCCAAATGCTGCTTCATGGCTTGCAACACATCACTATCAAGTTTGTTAGTTGAGTTTATTACTAAGTCATGAAGAGATGGAAAGGAATCCATTTCACGACGACTAAGACATTTATGCCACAGTTTCAATTTTGCAACCATGGCGCTCACTTTGTCTTGAACATGGAATATGGATATGAATTTCCCATGCAAGGATAGATTGAGGTTATTTAAATGAGCAAAGATATCTGCAATATATGCTAGTTTTCATAGCCATTTCCAGTCGTATATACGGGCTTGCAGGTTAAAGTTTTCATCTAAAAAAACTTGCAGTTCTTCTCGTAGCTCAAACAGTCAATACAGAACTTTGCCACGCGAAAGCCAGCACACTTTAGTGTGAAATAGGAGTTGTGTGTAATCACTGCCCATCTCATCACAAAGCTGAGAAAACAGCCAGGCGTTCAGAGGGCGGCCTTTCACAAAATTATTTTCACAGCTTCATCCAGTACTTGCTTTAGACCTGCCTGCATGTTGTGAGTGGCGAGTGCTTCCCTGTGAATGCAACCATAAGTCGATTTTGCTTCTGGCACAACAGCTTGAATACGTGCAACAACTCCTTTCTTTGAACCAATCATGGCTCTGGCGCCATCCGTTCTTATTCCAACACAACAACTCCCGTCCAAGTCATTGTTTTTGATAAAGTCAACAATAACTTTAAAAATAGCTTCTCCAGTTATATATATTGGTGTAGGTTGGCAGAACAAAATATCATCGTGGACTTCATTATACTCCTGGGGGAGGGATAGCTCAGTGGTTTGAGTATTGGTCTGCTAAACCCACGGTTGTGAGTTCAATCCTTGAGGGGGCCACTTAGGGATCTGTGGCAAAATCAGTACTTGGTCCTGCTAGTGAAGGCAGGGGGCTGGACTCGATGACCTTTCGGGGTCCCTTCCTGTTCTAGGAGATAGGATATCTCCATATATTTTATTATTTACTTGTATCTGACAAACAACAAACTATTAGCTAAATTCACAATATCAGTGGATTCATCCACTTGCAGCGCAGAGTAGCGACTCTTTTGTACTCTTGACAATAATTGCTGCTTTACGTTTTCGGCCATATCTGTGATTCTACGATGAGCAGTGTTGTTTGAGAGGGGGACACAATCTATAGCTTTGCTAGCCTTGTCTCCAGTCATCACTTTCACCATTACTTTGGCTGCAGGTTTTACTAATGTCTCACCAATCACTTCAGCAGCTCCGGACTTTGCAATTAAGTATGCCACACTATATGAAGCTTCCAAAGCTTTCATATTTTCACCTCCCGTCACATTACAAATTGTTTTCTGGGACTTTTGGAGATTTTTGCGCCTATTTTCGAAGAATTCTATAGGTTTTCCCTTGTTTTCTTTGTTTGCTATCGAAATGGTGTTTTAGGTTGGATGGTTTCATACTTTCATTTGTGAGAGTCTCTTAACAAATCGCACATAGTGGAACAGGCTCCACCTCATCGCCAGTCCACGAAAATCTCAGTTTAAGATATTCTTTAACATATTGCAGGCTTTTTTCGTTTTCTTTGCGGCTGATACATTCAATAAACTTATAGATGGTTCACACGGTTCACTAATTTTGTCATCACAGTTGTCTGATGTAGCCATATCACTGCATTTTTTGGCATAATTATCACTAACATTTGTATTTCCTTCATAATTTTCTTTTGTACATTTCAAACTTCCCATTTTTAGCCAGCGATCCATTGTAAATGGGTTTAACAAAAACAAAGAGAAATTTTGTATATTAATACACACCAAGTATGTACTTGCTACGATCTTTAGATTACTACAAGTAGTTATTCACTTTTATCTTTTATCCGTCAGTATGACTTCTGCGCATGCCACAAAGGCAAGTGTATTGCCCAAGCTGCGGTAACGCGCACATGTGGTTTGCGTCGGCTCTGCTGTGCTATTAGATGTTACTGAACGCGTTATCATATTAGTTACAATGTAAACCTGTGTATTTCTCTACTGTACAAGTGTACACCATTCTTATATATTAAATTTTAGTGAATTGTTTTCTGCTGCTTAAAAAAAACCTATGCTAAAGTAAAATGAAAAATTCTGACGCGTACTCCTTGAAACCTTTTCATGTACCACCAGGGGTATGCGTACCACACTTTGGGAAACACTGGTCTAGCCTGAAACCAGAGGTGGCTTCCATGCTACAGGGATCTACTCATTCAAGTCCAGAGAAGTGCATAGTGTTCTGTCAGTTTATTATGATATTAAACTAGATCTGTTGAAAAGGATTCAGATACTTTGTTCCCACAGATGTAAAATGTCCGTCAGATGAATTCTCATGAAACCCTGTCTAAGGGGAACTTTGATCTGATCATAAAGTTTAGAAGCTTTTATTGGAAATACCTTATACATCTATGCCTGGAGGAATTTTGTTAAATCTTTGACACTCACTTTCATTTCTTCTCCCTACTCCAGTTTTGATTCATCAGAAACTCCCAGATCTGACTTTGTTCTGCTTCTGCTTGAATTACATTCTTTAGATTGTTTAAAAAAAAAAAAAATGCTATGCTACTCTAGTTTTGTCAAAGTCCCAGGAAATACCCATATCCTCTTTCCAGTCAGGGTTGAATAATTCATACAAAGTGTGAATTAGTGTATTAATTATTGAATCATAACAGTTTTTAATCTTAGAAAATTTAACTAGATGCCTTGGTTAAATTATATACTGGTACTTAAAATAACACAGAACATGTAACCTGTGCATCTTTTCATTCTGTTCATTCATTCTCTCATTAATAACTGTCCTCCATAAACATTTAATAGGAAAAAGAACGAGGAGTACTTGTGGCACCTTAGAGACTAAGAAATTTATTTGGACATAAGCTTTCGTCGGCTAAAACCCACTTCATCGGATGCATGCAGTGGAAAATAAAGTAGGAAGATATACAGATAACATGAAAAAATGGGTGTTTCCATACCAACTCTAACGAGACTAATCAATTAAAGTGGGCTATTATCAGCAGGAGCACTTTAACGTTGCTAGTGAAGAAATGCCCAAAGTCAGATGCTCTAACACTGAATTAAGCTATGTCTACACAGCAGACCCTTACTGCGGCACAGCAGTACTGCTGTAAGGTCTATTGTGTAGCTACTTTATGCCGTCGGGAGAGAACTCTCCTGTTGGCACAATTAAACCATCCCCAACGAGCGGCAATCACTATGTCAGTGGGAGAGTGTCTCACACCAACAAGTGCTGTCCACACCGGCACCTGTCAGTGTAACTTCTATCAGTCAGGGGTGTGATTTTTTTCCCCCCCTCCCCCACATACACACAGCTGACTGACAAAAGTGCTAGTGTAGACATAGTTTTAGTCAGCTATGTTTAATAAAATTAAAAGCTTTAGTGATAAGATATGAACCAGTGATATTACATGTGTTAAGTTATTGAGCTTGAAGCTGTGATTTTTCTTAATGCTTCTTGATTACATGTCGAAGTTCCTTGAATGACATGGGCAGCTAAACATTCACTGATTTATAATACTTATAAGCTCTGTCAGTAAAATCTAGCTAGTCCTCTGATAGTGTATGGGAGGGAAGAGGAATACCAAGAACAACTCTGTGAATGGGTAAGTAGGAATGAATTCAACAGTTTTCTGTTAGAATCTTTGTTATCCTCCCAGTTCCTATCAGTCAAAGTGGCATTGGGCTGCATGGAATGATTACTGTAAAACACTATAATTCAGCACTCCTTTCTGCATCACCATTTGTTATGTGAATTGGTCATTTCATCCCAGTTAACGGGCAGGATAATAAAGGGAAGATTATGAGTGAGGGAATGCGTACAGTACTGCAGAGATTTTCTACTGATGGTCCATGGAGCTCAGGGGCAGCAGAGAACTGAGTGGTTACATGGTGCTGGTTCTTGTTCCCAGATTCCAAACATCATCCATTTTCCCTTCTCCCCCCCCCCCCCCCAAGGAAAAATACTTTCCTAGAACTATTATCTTACCGAAGCCATTATTGTAGTTAGTTCATGGATGTTGTGATTGCAAGTGGGGCTGGGGACGTGGTTCATGCAGTAGTGAATGAGAGGGGAGATGACCAATAGGACAACCTTTCCTTAAAATATGGTCCTCGTTATGGGGGGGAAAACCGAGACTCCCTGAAGTACATTCCATACAGGTCATTTTAATTTAAGTAGCCTATTTTCTCAGCTTGTTAATGCTGTAAATGTTTCAGAAATTCACATTAGTTTCTCTGTGTAACATTAGGCAAAATTTAAAGGACCTAATCTGTCCCCTAACTTTGATGCTTAGAAGCCAGGGCACAAGATCAGTAGTGAGGCTAGAAAAAGGCATGGTAAAAATAGCTCTTTCCTGATGTCTACTTCTAATTTAACTGTCATGCTTTTTTTTTGCTTGATGTAAACAGTTTTCACTACTGTTAGCTATATTGATTATGCAAGTCGTATGAAAGTGTGAACAGGATTCTGGTCTGATGCATGCATCAACAGAACAGTCAGCAAGTTCTGATTTTTAGATTATTCTGATTGTGTGTGACAGAACTCCACTTTATTTTTAGATCTGAGTTAGTCTGAGTTTGCATTGCTGCAGTAAGAAACCTACTCTTGGCTCAGTAATATAGGTAGTTTGTTCATTGTGATAGAAAATGTCACTTTTGCAGTCACTCTTCTGAATGTAATTCAACTGTCCCTAAATAAATTAGGCCAAGAGGTATGGTTCCCATCACTTAATCAAAATAATTAAAGGTGGAATCCAGATCTAAATCCATTAATCCTTGCTCCCTCTGTTAATTTTGTTCAGATTGGAAGTTCTAATCAAGCTAGTAATGTCTTATATTAAATATTTACAATGGTACAGTTCTGCTAATACAGTATTAGAGTTGTAGTTCAAACAAACTTTTACAAAGCGATATTTAGTGTGGAGTTCTTTCTTCTTCTTCTTCCTTTCCTTAATTGGGGATTTTGGTACCTCTTAAACAAGTGGGGTATTATTGCATATATGGTTTCCCTGCCAACAGTGCCAGCTGTTAAACAGCTAGGGCTTCTTGTTAAGATGGCTTTTTCAAATTTTATGTTTTCAAAAGAGAATGAAGATCTAAGCTGACTTCTCCTGTTTCTCCTTCAAATTCGTCCAGCTCCCCTCCCCCCCCCAAAAAAATAAAGTTGGTTAATTGAATTACTGTGGCACTACCCAACTCTAAAAATCCTGCCAAAAACATTGTGCCTTCCTCCTTCCCTCTCCCATTACACAAATCTGCTGTTGTCATTCTAGATATCTTCTTTTCTTGTTTGATATGTTTTGTTGATCACTATAAATCAATTATTCATTTAAGTACCCTGAAATAAATGCCAAATTAAAATGAAAGTGATCTGAAGTGCAGTTACACTTCACACAACTGCATGTAGGTGTTTTCTGCATAGAGCTGAAATATATAGCAGCAAAAAAAAAAAAAAAAAAAAGCACCAGTTCATTTGTTAGTACATTTCAGGAATTTATACATTCACTTTATGTGAAATCACCCCCTGAGGAAACTGCATTAGATTTGTTTGGATTTGATGGCATCCTAAATTGGTGTATGTAGCAATATGATGCAGTGTCATAGTCAAAAGCTTCATGATATGCATTTGTCCAAGCCAAATTTATATTAAAAAAAATCCACCCCATACTGTCTGGTGTTTAAGGGAGGAAATAGATGTATAGATGACAGCTGATTTCCAGCAATTGGACAGTGAAACTCATGAAATCTCTGGGAGATATGCTCTGATAGTAGGGGCTAAAAGTTAATGTTAATTCTCTCAAACACATTTCAAGTCTGTACTGTTCTATGTACTGCTCCATTTGCTAATGTGGTATAAAGGCACATGCTCACATGAATTATCTGAGATAAATATAAACTGGTCAAAACATATATTTTTAGTTCTCCTAGACCTACAGAATACCACAAACTGCTGAGAAACAAATCTCTGTGAAGACTATTGTAATAATGAGTCTGCTTTTTGGAAGTATAAATTTTTTGAGTGTCCTGTTTTGAGTTGATGCCTACATAATCTTTCAATGAGGAATCAAGTGTAATTGTATAAGTTGAAAATGCTGCCCTGCTTACTCCTGCTGTGCAGCATTGTGGTATGCAGTTTTGTTGAATACGTTAGTGTTGTCTGATGATCGTGCTCCTCGCTTGCTATTGGACAGTGTTCTTGTTTATGTTGGCCAGCAAATGGCCTTTGCTGGCATGGTGTCCAAAATTTTGGTATAACATTTATTATGAGTAGCTATTTGAAAGTAGCTTTTTATACCTCTATTTTGGAAATTGAAAGTAAATAATAAGGAAGTGTTATTTACTCCTTCTCATAACACAAAACTAGGGGTCACCAAATGAAATTAATAGGCAGCAGGTTTAAAACTAACAAAAGAAAGTATTTCTTCACACAACACACAATCAACCTGTGGAACTCTTTGCCAGAGGATGATGTTATAGTCTTGACCTTCACAGGGTTCAAAAAAGAACTAGATAAATTCATGGAGGATAGGTCTATCACTGGCTATTAGCCAGGATGGGCAGGGATGGTATCCCTAACCTCTGTTTGCCAGAAGCTGGGAATGGGCGACAGGGGATGGATCTCTTGATGATTACCTGCTCTGTTCTTTCCCTCTGGGGCACCTGGCATTGGCCACTGTTGGAAGACAGATACTGGGCTAGATGAATACCTTTGGTCTGACCCAGCATGGCCGTTCGTACGTTCTTATCTTGCTATAAGCAGAATTTTTAAAATATTTCTTAATGATATGCAACATTTTTCTTCAGCCTTATGTCCTAACAATATACTAGATGTGATTTATTATTGTACCGTAATTTATGCCCTGTTTGTGCAACTTCAGGACTGCAATTTTTAGCTGCTGGATTGTTCTTTCTTTATAACAGATAAGGAGCAGAGCCAGTCATGTCACAAGATTTTTTTTTTTTTTTTTTTCCACTGCCTTCTGCTCAGAATTGCTATGACACTTAAATTTTGGTCTCTTTCTACTTTTGAAGAAATCAAGTACAGCAGGAGCTCTTCCTATACTTTTCCTCTCTTTGTAAACCTAGATCTTCACCAGCAAGGCTTGAAAATTGTACCTGCCAACTATTACATGAAGGGTTAGGCCTGCTAGTCAGTGGGAAAACACCTGTGTTTCCATGGCCTCTGCAGTTTAAAGGAATGAAATAGTTTGGGCACTCTACCTATTTGTGTTTAACTGACATTACACTCAACTTTATTTTGTTTATAGAGTGCAATTTATGACCCTTCTCACATTTCTCTCTATCTAGTTTCACGTCTCGTTTTTTATTTCCTAGAATAGGTAATGGTACGTCTCTTCCTGACTTCTGTTTCCTTTCTCCCCCCTCCTGCCTCCCATATCCTTTTTGGTTTTTCCCCCTACATTGTGTGGGCTACTTCTACCTTTATATTTTCAAACTCTCTGATCCCTACTCTGTGTTTTATAAAGATGTGCATACCATACTTCTGGAGCTTACCCTATCGATCTCTTCCACTGTACACAGCCCTTCACTTCATATCTATCCCAAATGCATCATACATACAGCTTGAAATTTTTTAACACAGTAACTTTAAAGACTAGACTAAGATGAAAGGCCCTATTGTCCGGGGGCAATACTCTAGTAAGACATCAAGCTCTACCTCTACCCTCTCCTGCTTGGAAAGGGAAGAGAGCTAGGATTCCAATTTGGGAGCTGTCCCTGCATCCTGTCCAGATGTGTTCCATCCCTTTGAGCCTCCAGTAATAGGGATCTGATAAACTTGAATCACCCCGATTCCCTGTGGCTGCTGGAAGGGAGAAGGTGCATGCATGTTCCTCTTCCTCCTGTCCCAGAACCTCCAGATTGTTGCAAAGGTGATGGGACAAGGGTCTGTTTGTCGTCCCCTTCTTCCCCCCCCCCCCCCCTGCTTCTAGTGAATAGCTTGTTCCAAGGTAAGTGACCTGATTTAGAAAAGCATCACTGTAACAATACCCCGAGAGGTCGATTTCTACCCGCCGATTCAGGCGGGTAGTGTAGACCTAGCCTTAGATATAAGGATCTAATCTCTCAACTCTCAGCTGTTAATCTCCAGTGAGTGAATGCTATCCCTAACAGGCTGCTGCTAGAGAGAAAGAAAAGAAGCATATCTCACAGGCCGAAAAGAAGCACTATAACCTACTTGAACGTACAACTGCCCTAGTTGTACATATGAGGCATTAGTGTATGCGCCTGGAGTACACTTGTTATATAGAAATTACATACTACAGTGGTACGGGGGGAAAAAATCTCCACCTTATCCCAACTGTAGAAAGAGCATTCTGTACCATCGCTTGTGGCCAAATGGGTGGAAATAAAATATTTTTTGAGGATCTGAGATTAAAATAGATCAACATGTCTCCTTATTTAATTTTTTCCTCTTAAGGTTCATAGTGTTACATAAATTTATTTGATGAATATGGTGCATTGTTAAACTTCTAAATGTATCTGAGAATAATGTGTGGAGGAGAATATAAGAAGGAAACAATTCAGCTGTAGAGGTAACTTTTAGATAAAAATAATTAACAGAATAGAAATCTCCTTTTTTACCCTTGGTTCTTGATTTTTAGCTAAATCCACTTATTTCTTTTCTATTCTCTCTTTCCACAGGTCTCCTCTTCTCTCCCCCTCCCCCCCCCCGGGGGGGGGGAGGGGTGGGGGGCATTTGACTGACTATTTGAAATATGGTGTACTTATCAGAGTTTGGTAAACTTCAGCATAAAAGTGTTCTTTGCAACTCTCTTCTGAGATGCCATCTGTTAATTATTGCTATTTCCTTCGTATACTGCCCTTTGTCATCAATTCTTCCTCTGTCCTCACACACTATATGCAAATCTTTCTAATTACTTTTTTATGTGTAGCTATCAGGTATTTATCACTGATCATAAGAATTCCACTCATGGTGCTGTCATCAAGTTATATATTTCACAGCTCTGACAGCCTTCAAACTTTTAAAAACAGTGAACTGCTAAATAAATTCCATTTAAAATCATTGAGATTTAGTGTACAAGTGAACTTATGACAACTCTGTGCTGAATGGTGTGATTTTTGACAGTCCCCTTTAACAGTGTGCCAAATGTCAGGAAGAAAAAAATCGGCTCCCCCCCCCCCCTTTTCTAGCAAATCTTATATCATGAAAGGTAAACGTAAGAAAAAAGACATGTTTTAATAAGTTTTGTCCTCAAGGAGTTTTCTCTAGAGTAAATTGGACCTGAATTCCTAGTGTAACAAACAGAAACAAAACTCAAGCAGGATTATAAAAAAAATCCCTTTTTCTTCTTGATTTGAAAGACTCAGATTACTGGAAAATTAATGGAAAGACCATACAGTAGACAGTTGGGTGAGGGGAGATGAGCTTTTTAGCTTGTTTAAAATTTGGTTTTTGCTAGCACATCTTTTTAACTTGAATGGGTAATATTTGAGATATTTTTGTTAGATTCACTACAATTTAAATATTCTTAGGAACATCAATGGAGAGATCTTTGGGAATCTTCAAAAACATATTAGATGTGTTTTCAGCTGTGGAATCTGTGATGGGTTGGATTCCAGTCTGTTACCTGATTGTTCATTGTCTGACAGATTAGGACATAATTTTCTTGCTTGCTTCAGACAGGAAAGAATCCTGCTGCTTCAGTGGAACCATTGGAGAGTTGGTTGGTATAGGCCAGGTGTGGCCAACCTGAGCCTGAGAAGGAGCCAGAATTTACTAATGTACATTGCCAAAGAGCCACAGGAATATGTCAGCAGCCCCGCCGATCAGCGCTTCCTCCTCCCTCCCCGCACCTCCTGATCAGCTGTTTCGTGGTGTGCAGGAGACTCTGGGAGGGAGGGAGAAGAGCAAGCACATGGCAGACTATATGGAGGGGGTGGGAAAGGGTGGAGTGGGGGCAGGGCCTGTGGCAGAGCCAGGGGTTCAGCAGTGAACACCCCCAGGCCAACTGGAAAGTTAGCACCTGTAGCTCCAGCCCTGGAGTCGGTGTCTATACAAGGAGCCGCATATTAACTTCTGAAGAGCTGCATGTGACTCTGGAGCCACAGGTTGGCTGTTCCTGGGAAAAATGGGTTAGCATTACCTTCTGGAGTAGGTGCTTATGGAAATCCATGTACAGAAGGAAATGTCCAAGATGGTGCTAGAATTATCACTTCACTTAGAATAGAATTTGGCTCACTTTCTCTCTGTAGGAGTATAAAAATCAAACCCAGGGAGAAGTTTTGTTCTTCTGCTCAACTGAGGCCTACAACAAGGAGTTTAGGTTCTCTAAAAGTAAGGTACTAATATCTGCTGTGTAGAGGCAGGGTGATCATGAATGAGGAACCTAACGTCCTAGATGGATGTTGAAAAAAGGTGTTCTTTAAGTATTCTATGGCTTTTAGTTTCTTTTGAAGCTATTGAACTCTAAATTGTTTGATGGCTAAACCTTTTGGAGCGAGGATAGATTTAAATTCCAGTCACCTACAGAATTTAACTGGCCAGTAAATTTGGACTGGCCAGTAAAATATATAGTGTTAGTAAATTCAGTAGTCAATGTGCAAGGCTGATTTAGTCCTGTGCCTTGGAAACCCACACTATGGATGACTTGTTTTTCCACTCTTCTTAATCTTAATGATTTTGTCCAGTGTTTTGAATTTATTTTAAACTTAAAGCACACAGTCAGAGGCACTGGAAACTTCATCATATAAAATCCTGGGTTTCAGCAGCGGGGCTCCATGGCCCCCTGAAAGGGCTTGCATCCCCCAGGGGGCCGCAGACCGGTGTCCCACAACATGTATTACCACTTCTGCTTAATAATCTGTCCCAACTTGTATTTAGCTCGGGTACTGATTTCCTTCCCCAGATCTGAAGAACTCTGTGAAGCTTGAAAGCTTGTAATTTCCACCAACAGAAGCTGGTCCAATTTAAAAAAAACCCTCTCACCTACTGAAGTCGGAAGTGAAGTTTTTACCCACAAAAGCTTATGCCCAAATAAATCTGTTAGTTTTTAAGGTGCCACCAGACTCCTTGTTATCAATGGTATTTTCATTCTCTGGACAGACAGCTTAAACTCCCTCATAGATCCACCACAACTTCAACACCCACCAACCTTCCATTAAACTCTCTCTGGAACACTTCAGAAGAATATTAGGCTTTTCCTTGGAGGATAAGCCATTCAGGTGAGGTCATTCTTGACCAGACAAACCAATGCTCTGGCAATGACCATTGAGTATAGTGAAGATGACAAAACTGGAACAGAAAAGCGTGGGCCAATCTTTTAAAACAAAATGCAAAAAACCTGAGGTTACCAAAAAGTTTGGGTGTGGAGGGGAAAGGTGGTAGAATGTTGTTTTTGCACACCAGCTACCACGTGATGTGTATATCTTTCCCTCCCCTGCTTCATACTTTTCCAGAACTGTAGTGCTTCCCTTGTCTATGATTGGTCTAGGAATTGCTGTACTGCACTGCTTTGAGGGAATTAGCAGCCTTTCAAAGGTTAGTTTAAGTCTGTTTCTAGTTTAGCATTTCCAGAGCCTTGATGTCCTGGATTATCAGTCATTATCCATGAGGTTAGTTCCCTTCCCACATATGCTTAGGCAAATGAAAAGATCTATGAATTTTAAAAGAAAAATTAAATATCCTTATTATCCATTGCACCTCTGAAAGAGTAATGATTCTGCAAAGGGACAATCTGCTTTCTGTTAACTGGAATTTTTTAAAATATAATTTAGTACTATATCCTGTCTAACTATATAAATATTGATAAATATTCATTTATTTGCTTCCTTTTTTTTTATTTGCACTGGAGCAGAGATTTAAATTTCTTTTTTCCATGGTGATCTCTTCCTTATGGGTTTTATCAGCTACCAGAAGTTTGCAGATGTATTATCCAAGTTCTCTTTGTAAGTCAGATCACTCTTCTTTCACACAACCTTCATGGGTATCTGAGGAAGCTCTGGTTCTGTTGCAATTATAATTTAGAAGGGAGCCCCAACAACCTCTTTTATTCTTCCTTCTTTGTATCAACATGGTGCCTGAAATGTCCTAGAAGATGATTCTTATGACCTGGGTAGCTGATTTCTTTCTTGCCTCTAGAATGTTTCAGGATAGCTTCCTTCTGCATTTTCATATCTTTTGGTGCTGCTGCTAACAGGGTTCTGTGCACCTCAATGATTATTTCAGTTTCCAAAAGGATCTCCTTTATAGACCACCAGGTCTGCTATCAGGTATTTTCTTTTCAGCCCTGCTCACTGTTTATTTTTCCATTGTGCTGGGGGGAACTTCCTCAAATATGAATTTTAACTTTTTCTTGTTTTGAAATTTAGTCCTCAGGTGTTGCTTTGTGGGCATGGGAGATCATGTACTTCTTTTTATCAGGGGAAGAGGGAGAGGATGCAAAGTGATTGCCTATGTATAGGAGTTTTTGTCTGACCACATTTCAATTGTTCATTTATTTTTAACTATTCTATAAGGAATGACTGTATCTCAGAGTAAAACATTGCTTATTAATCCATAGGCCTGGTAGAGTGCAAGAAGGTGTGAAAAATTGATTTCTATCAAGGAGAACTGGGATAAGCAGAATATTAATTGAGCAGAAAAAAATCATGGTGTGTGGTTTTTATTTTTATTTATTTTTAAGAGCCTTGAAAGAGTCACACATGAGAAGATTTAGATGTACTTCTGGAGTGTCCTCTTAGAGTTTTATGTATTTACAAGGTACTGCTTGCTGTATTCTAGGGTTACCATATTTAACAAATAAAAAAAGAGGACCCTCCACGGGGCCCTGGCCCTGCCCATTTCCCACCCCAGCCCTGCCCCAACTCCGCCCCTTCCCCGTTCCCTCCTCCCTCCCACTCCCAGCCATGCGAAAAGGGCTGCCCGAGCGCTACTGGCTTCACGGTTTGCCGGGCACCCCCAGACCCTGCACCCCTGGCTGGCGCTTCCCCAGCGCAGCTAGAGCCTGGGAGGGGAAGCGCCCAGCTAGGGGCGCAGGGTCTGGAGGCTGCCCGGCAAACTGTGAAGCCGGTAGCGCTCGGGCTTTGGGCAGCCCCCATGCCTCCGGACCCTGAGCCCCCGGCCGGGCACTTCCCCTCCCGGGCTCCAGCGGCACAGGGTCCGGAGGCATGGGGGCTGCCCAAAGCCTGTAGCACTCGGCTCTTAAACAGAGCCGAAGAGTCAGGGGAGGAGCAGAGCCGCTGCGGGAGAGGAAGTGCCCGGCCGGCATTTTCCCGGACATGTTCGGCTTTTTGGCAATTCCCCCCGGACAGGGGTTTGATTACCAAAAAGCCAGACATATCTGGGAAAAAACGGACATATGGTAACCCTACTGTATTCATAAGGCTTAGGAAGTGGGGTTTACTAGTCAGCCATTTCTGAATTCTTAATCTGCTAAAGAAACCTTCTAGAATTGTTATAAAACTTGTTATCCCAGGCACAAACATCTACTCTGGTCTTCACCATGACAATAAAACTGTTTGTTACCCAGGAAAAAAAAATTTCCATAGCTAACAAATGAACCAGTCACATTTTATGCGTTGCCTCATACGTACCACAGCAAAAATTGAGTAAATTCACAATCTGAATTTTGCCCCTTGTATGTATACATCGATGAATTATTTATTTACATGCTACTCTTGGCTAAACTCCTGGTTTGCTACAGACTGCTTGATCAAACTGAGGAATAATTTCCAACAAATGGAAACTGACATCTCTCCTGTAGAAGACTTGAATTCTGTGTAGCTTGAAGGCTTGTCTCTTTCACCAACAGAAGTTGGAACAGTAAGATATTATCTCACCCTCCTTGTCTCCTCTCATATCCTGGGACCAACTGGCTAAAACAACACTGCAAAAATCACTCACTCCTCTTTTATGTTCTCTTAATGTTAACAAAATGGTTGGATGAAAGTATACTTTTTAAGATAGTTTCGTGGTGCTTAACAACTCTTCTACATTGTCTCCATTTGAAATGGCCCCATGCTGATTGTTCAGTACCTCCAGTAGAGTATGAAAGAGCCCCACGTTAATCAAGATTATTTATACAGGAGTAATCTTAACAATATTGTTGACTGATTAAGAAGCTAGATTCCAACCAAAGTCGTATAATCTACTTGTTGGATGGTGCTGAACACTTGAGCTGCATGTATTGTCAAGGCAAAAACTGTGATGAACGTGGCTTTTTACTGAACGTGGTCCATGCTCATTCACACTTGCAACTAAACTGTGCATCAAAAGTTCAGCTGCACCAGTTGCTGATACTACTTGCTGACAACAGGTAACATCTGTAAAGTTGACAGTCTCAGAAGTTAATAGAGAAGGGTAAAAGGAACTGGGAGCAAACTTGCAGAAATGCCATAAAGATTCTTAGTATCAGTACATGCAAAAAAACCTCTGCAGAGTGCTGCCTTCTGCCACTTATTTGAGCATCACAGCATACTTTATTTGCTTTCAGGATCACTGTGCCAGGCTTAGCCTGGCTAATGCTCCGTATGCACAACAAAAAGGATTATAGCAGGAAATGTGCATGAAGTGAAGAGGGGAATACTTAATTTATAACTAGAATGGTTTCACCCTCCAGTGTCAATGGTGAAAAATGTGATTTGTTATTCCAGATGCTGGGGGGTTAACTCCTTGTGTGAGACAAGAGCTGCTCAAAGACTATGGAGATAGAGTATCCATGAGAGCCAGCTTTCAATCTGTTCCAGAGACTACGTTTCAAAACATAAGACTTTGGATAGCTTCAGACTAGCATTGTGGGTTGTTGTTGTTTTTTTTTTTTTATTTTGAGGGGTGGGGGTAGATGTCTAATTCAGCCCTAAATAAGGAAGATTGTGTGGAATATAGTTGCTAAAGGGTAGGCACTTTTATTTTGGCATAGTGATGGGGAAGTGCATAGAGCAAAGCAGTGGTGCTGAGGGAAACAAGAGAGGGATGACGGGGGCTGATTTAAAAAAAAACCCTCTGGAACCACCAGAATACATGCATAACATCTCCAGTCACTGCTTGTATGTTTTATCCTGCCCCTCCTCTTCTCTGCTGCTTCTCTATTTAGATTGTAAGCTGTTCAGTCAGGGACCTATCTTAGATCTATCATATTTTAAATGATAGGTTAAAAATGCAACAGCCTCAAATGGATCAATTAAAGAAAAATAAATACTATTACCAAAAATAGTCAGTTTGACTGCTGTGTTGTGTTTTCTTGCAGTCTTAGAGGGAGATGTTCTTGTTTCTTGTCATGGAATATTCGTGGTTCCCTGAATCAGAGGGAATGTGCTGATATTCCAGGGTTGTGTAAGATGCTCCTTTTAGTAACTCAAAAAACATTGTCCTATCTGCAGTGTTTTACCCAGGGTGAATAAAAATCAATTTTGGGTTGGTTTTTTTTTTAAATAAATGTATTTTTTAAATTGGTTTTCTTTTTTAAAATTAAATCTGAATTTATTACAAAATCTGCTAAAGCCTAAATTTGTTATAATCCCTCAAAACATTTAAATAAAAAATAGTTATGCTGAATCCATGTGTGTCTATCAAAAACTTTGAGTTAAAAGCTGTTTTTCCTTTATAAAGACAGAATTGGGCGGCGGGGGGGGGGGGGGGGGGGGAGAATCTAACTGTTGAGATCAAGCATTATAAATATGGCACAATAGGCCATGCATTGTATTAAGGGCTTTATCCTGGTTAGTAAACTTATTTTTGCACTATTCATATGGACTGCCTGCCATGTTTTACTATACTAGTGAATGATAACTTACATTATTGTCAGAAATGTGCGTTTTTTTTGGTGGATTACTTATGAATTTCAAAATCTTAGTGTTCAAAATATAATTGGCAACTTGTTGTGGGAGTATTTATCAATTACATTTTTACCATTACTGCTGGATTTATGAAATTCTTTATTGCTCAATATAATCAAACATTCTGTTTAAAAGTAATTTTATTAGGCATTTAGGAATTTTAACATTTAAAAATGTTTTTTTCAAATGCTAGAGATAAGGGTTTAAAAAGATTTAATTATCCTATGACTTATTAATTTCCTCTATGAAACAGGGTTTAGAATAAATTATATCATTTGAACAGTAACACAAACAGCTGCAGTAGGCAGAATATTTCATTTACAATCTTTTTTTTGAAAGCAGTGCACTCTATATTCTTAATGAGTGAGAGTGACTCTTACCTTTTAGTTTCAGGGTCCAGCTTAGACATAAGAGTTTGAGTGTCCATCTGCAATGTGAACAACTTCAGAGTCATCTGTTGGTACCACCAGCAGTGCTGCAACTTAATTTATGTCAGATAGTAAATTACCTGTATATCAAAAAAGACTTTTTTCATTGTCCAATAAAAGCATGTATGAGTTTGTAACCAGGACCAGCAAATGCCAGCAAGACTCTATAGTTGGAAAAAAATAGGTTGGTTCATTTATGCGACACATTCTCCCTTTTGTCTTATTCAGAACAAACATTTAATTGACACGTTTCAGTCATTACAACCAGGCTGTTCTCCACCTGGCAGAGCAAACATTTCTGGAAAATTGCTGAATAGTTCCAGTTACTGTCCTAATGCTTGACACAAATCATTAACAAAATGTTAACTATCTAATAAATAAGCAACGTCATTTACATTTTTCTGACATACTAAAATGTACCATGACTAAGAAAATATTAAGCTATGTAATTGCTTAAATAATGTATATAATTATAGGGTACCCTCCTAGGCAGCAAAAAAAGCAAATCTAGTGCAAAGTCTGTAGTTGTAAATCAACGTGTTTTAATGGTTATATTGACCAATCAGAATGCCCCTTACTTTAGAAAATAACTGAAGTACAAATGAAAAAGTTGTTGAAAATTGATTTAAATCAAGGCTTTCCACTTGGCAATTTAAATCCTGATGTAAATTGCTGATTTTAAGTAATCCACCCTGATTTTACCACAAGATGTGGTGGTCCACATGCTTGAGCCATTCCTCTTGTCTTTTCCTGCCCCAAAACTGAAGGAATCCCTAAGGAAATATACGTTCATGTGAAAGGGGGTCTTTCCTGATCTGCTGTTTTTCATATTTGCTATTTTAGAACGACTTCTCACATATAAATTAAAAAAGTTTACTTGCCTTGTGAGGAACAGCAAAGAGCTCTTTACAGATTTTGAAGCAATGGAGTATGCTGCTATAATACGGACTCTTGTATCAATGCTAAATAACTGGAGTTAACTTTCCATTGTCTTGCAGTCTTTTACATACTGTTCATGACTTCAAAAACGCCAGTTGGCTTCCATTTCCCAACAAGATTAGAGTTCATATTTAGTTTCCAGTGGGCTGCTAAATAGCTAAGTTTGGCATATGTTGGCAAAGTGATTTTTAGAAATGGATGGTAAATACTGCCTGACTGGTTTAAGCTTAAATTTTTCATTGAGAAGCTTTCACTTCTAGTGATTTATGAACAACTTTCAGTTTGGCAACCTGGATGAAATCAAACTCTGAGCTGTTTCTCCTGTTGTAATTGTCCAAGTTAAGTTTCAAGACTTTCCCTTGTTGGTGAGTTTGATTATAGTACAAAGGCTCTTTCTACACTGCACCTGGTTTATCCGTCATGCTTGGATCAGTCCTTAATTTTGCTTTTTTTTTTTTCTCTTAGGTCTGTTTCTATTGTGTGCTTTCTGTGCAGTGTTTATTTTAGAGTTCTCTGAACAGTTCACAGTTGGTGACCTCTCCTCTCTGAAGGGAATGCAGATGAATAGGCCACTGCTTGAGAAGACTTTGGCTCTTATCCTCTTTTTGCCAGGCCTCAGCATTCATGGGAAAGGTTCCCCACCTTGTTTTAGAATGAGATTAAAGTTGTATCAAAGTTATAGTATGGAGCTAAAAGTTTCAGTTCCAGCTTACTGTTTTGGCTATTAGATCTATTATAGTATAGGGATTTCAGCTAGTTAATCATTTGTAATCTGTTTTCTCTTTAGTTTTATTTAATGTTCGTCGGGAGATACTTCTATGGACAGCTATCTTCTTGCAGTGTCAGAAAAATGAAATCTAATTAATGCTCTCCCAGGCCCTCCATGGGCAGCAAGCTATGATACCTCCAAAATCTTCATCTTGTCTGCTTTCATAATCCGTTAGGGAATGTCTCTCTTCCAAAGGTGAATAACAAGAGCATTTATGCAGAATAGGGATATTTGCTTAATGTTACAAAATGACATTTAAAAAACCCCAAAATGTATAGAGCCCCTTTTAAAGCAATCTGGAAAACTTCAGCTATGCATGGCTAGTATACCATCACCTGTCTACCAGTTTATAATTGCTCAGCTATGTGGATGACCCAATGGTATTCCAGGTATATATTATTTATTTGCACTTTTCTCAGAAAGGGAGGACCAGAAAACACCAAACATGAATCACTGTTACTTTTGTGTGTAACCCTCAGTTGAAAACCATATTGCAATGAACGGAGTGCACAGCAATAAAGGTGAGAGGCTGTGCATCTCATTTTAAGCTGTAGGTTCATATACACTTTAGTTTGTACTGATAGAGAGTGGTACAATTTGGTGCAGTTCAGTTGCTGCATGAAACAATTGGTGGCTTGGGTAGAAATCCTAGGAGAAGTGGTTAAGGGTTCACATTTGGTGCTAACTGGTATCTTGGTGCAAAACAATATTTTCAACGAGACATGTTTTAAAGAAGATGCGAAGATCTAAGCCACCCGCTTCTGGCACAATTCTGAATACTGAAGATTGCATTCCTTCAGTAAACCTATATGTGCCTTTTACCTCTTTATCATAGCTAGAATTTTTCTTCCTTTTGACAGGAATTTTAATATCTTTCCAATTTTATGAAAATACATTTAACCATATACCAGCCATTACATCACAGAAGCAAATATTAGCTTAATGTTCTAGAGTATTTCATATTGAATCTTGCCCCAGGCACAAGGCTGAAATGTTTGGGCCATAAACTAAAGAAACTTTATCCTTTACAAACAAATCTGAATTTAAATTTGTACTGTAAAAATCAGTTGCCATACCCAAGTATAATGTCAGAATTGCTCTACCTTTAAGGAATTTAACTTACTATCAAAGATTAAAAACCAGGTCATACAATGAAACAATTGTTTTCTATAGGGATTATTGGTAATAGGATGAATTGATTGGCCAAACCTAAAAACAGATTGCTTGTCCACATCTGAATCCCTCATCAACCTAGCTTTTTGACTCAATGAAAATAGAATAACAAAAATGAGTTAAATACAAATTCAGCACATTTCTACCTCTAGTCATCTAATGGGAAAACTGCATATGGAGTAGTGAGGAACTCCTTGTCCTCCTTATCTAATTAGTGACCTTGATGTAATAGGCATCTCTCTTCACCCAGACCGATGGAGATCCTACCAATTTTGAAGCTGGTTTAGCCTCTTCAAGGTGAGGTTTTTATTAAAGATGGCATTTTAAAATGCTCCAGAAAAGGGTTTATATCACTAGTTCTTATTCAGAGAAATATGGGAATGATCACCTAACCAGGTCAAGGTAATCCCATCGTAACCTGGCAGTACATCTTTAGAAAAATCTTGGACAACATATTGCTGGCACTGCCCCTTATCAAAAGGAATATTTGATTACTTAATTCATAACCTTTGGAGGCCTTAATCAAAGGCTAATGAGCGAAAAGGGAGTGTCCAGAGAGTGGGATGGGGGAAAAAACTTGTGAATGTTTGAAACTATTTAATTTTGCTCTTGTTACTGGATTTTGAAGTGAGTGTAGAAATCTCTAAGGGCTAGTCTACACTAGAAGCATTATAGCGTGTCTAGTGAAGACACGCTCTCTGCCCTATTGACATAATAAAACCACTTCCCCTTGAGGCGGTAGCTGACATAGTGCTAGACACACACCGACGCTTAGGTTAGTGTAACTGACGTCAGTCAGGAGATGGCTTATTCCCACCCCCGAGTGACATAAATTATAGTGACGCAACCTGTAGTGTAGACAAATCCTAAATCTTCAGGGGAGGCAAATTAATGCAGGTGATCATTATGCATTACCTTGTGCTTGGCAGAGCACTGCATAGAGAGTTTGGTTCTTTTAGCACTGAAAACCAGTTTGTGTATTTGGCATTCAGACCTACATTTGGCCACCCCACTTGAAAAGGCTTGAAAGATCATCTTTAGCTTCAAGATAGGCTTATGAAACCTTAGATGGAAAAGTTTGCCTTCCCATAAGATTTTAAAGAGACTTCCTATAGAGAAGTCTCCACTGGCATAGTACATTCATTCTGTTTCGGAGTGGGGCTGGTCTTTCTCTTTGGAATTCCTAGAACATTAGGCTCAGACTTGGATATTTAGTGGGATTTGTCTGTAAAAAGAAGCTGAAATGCAGAAGTATGGAGGAAAATACAAGGGCAGTAGTTGGAGGCAGAAACAGCCATTTAGATACAATACAAAGCAGATTTTTGTTATAAGGCTATCTATTGAAAGGTGTCATAAAATAATTTTACCAACGCAGGGACCTATGTAGTATGCTTTTGTTTACAGTTTATCATTCATGAAGGAAAGGGAAGTGTCCTACCATTGTCCTTAAGTGGCTGGGATTCTTTAAGAATCTGAAACCAGAAGTTAACTCTGCTCATTTTAAATTATAGAGGCTTTCCCTAAATCAGTCTCTCTTGTTTTTGTCTCCCAGTATGAAAGATGGTAAATAATGCCACATGCTCATTCCCTAGCTCTACAAAAGATCCAAGGCACAGACTTTTCTTTGTGCTGAAGCTTGATTTCTGTTCTTTGGTTTTCTTGGCAGTTCTTTCTCTCATTCTGTCTTCTCTATTGGGTCTCCTCTCCATTTTCACTGTGTTGTGCACTTGACTGGGAGGCAAGGTGGTGAGTAGTGCCACTGTTTACATCCCTCTCCTGCAAACCACATCCAGTCAGAGTAAATCTGTTTTTGCAGGGTAGCTCCTTAGGATCTTGTTTTAACTTCACAGCTGTTTTTTCTGGTCTCCCACAAAGATGAAAGGGAAGAGGCACTGTTTCCTTCTCCAATGAGCTGCAAAAGTGACTGGACTGGGAAAGGACTCCTTTGCACTCCTCTCCCCATACCATTGCATATGTTTTGATCTCTGATCACATTCCAGACACCTGGGAAAAGTTCCCCATATTCTATTTGATCATAAGTTTTATAAGTAGGACTGTCAAGCAATTAAAATAATTAATCATGATTAATCGCACTGTTAATAATAGAATACCATTTATTTAAATATTTTGGATGTTTTTCTACATTTCCAAATATATTGATTTCAGTTACAACACAGAATACAAATTGTAGAGTGCTCACTTTATATTTATTTTTGATTACAAATATTTGCACTGTAAAAAACAAAAGAAATAGTATTTTTCAGTTCACCTAATACAAGTACTGTAGTGCAATCTCTTTATCATGAAAGTTAAACTGACAAACAGAATTATGTACAAAAAAACCCCTGCATTCAAAAACAAATGAATGTAAAACTTTAGAGCCTACAAGTCCACTGAGTCCTACTTCTTGTTCAGCCAATTGTTCAGACAAACAAGTTTGTTTACATTTGCAGGAGATAATGCTGCCCTCTTCCTGTTTACGATGTCACCTGAAAGTGAGAACAGGTGTTCTCATGGCACTGTTGTAGCTGGCGTTGCAAGATATTTAGTGCCAGATTCGCTAAAGTTTCATATGTCCCTTCATGCTTCAACTACCATTCCAGAGGACATGCGTCCATGCTGATGATGGGTTCTGCTTAATAACGATTCAAATCAGTGCAGACTGACGCATGTTCATTTTCATCATCTCAGTCAGATGCCACCTACAGAAAGTTGATTTTCTTTTTTGGTGGTTCAAGTTCTGTAGTTTCTGCATCAGAGTGTTGGTCCGTTAAGACATTTGGAAGCATGCTGCACACCTTGACCCTCTCAGATTTTGGAAGGCACTTCAGATTCTTAAACCGTGATTTGAGTGCTGTAGCTATCTTTAGAAATCTTACATTGGTACCTTCTTTGCATTTCGTCAAATCTGCAGTGAAAGTGTTCTTAAAACGAGCAACATGTGCTTGGATCATCATCCGAGACTGCTAGAACATGAAATGTTTCGCAGAATGCAGGTAAAACAGAGCAGGAGACCTACAATTCTCCCTCAAGGAATTCAGTCACTAATTTAATTAACACTTTATTATTTTTAACGAGCATCATCAGCATAGAAACATGTCATCTGGAATGGTGGCCGGAGCATGAAGGGGCATACGAATGTTTAGCATATCTGGCACATAAATACCTTGCAATACCAGCTACAAAAGTGCCATGTGAATGCCTGTTCTCACTTTCTGGTGACATTGTAAATAAGTGGGCTGCATTATCTCCTGTAAATGTAAACAAACTTGTCTCTTAGCGTGGCTGAACAGCAAAGTAGGACTGAGTGGACTGGTAGGCTCTAAAGTTTTACATTGTTTTTGAGTGCAGTTATGTAACAAAAAAAACCTACATTTGTAAGTTGTACTTTCACAATAAAGAGAATGCACTACAGTACTTGTATGAGGTGAATTGAAAAATACTACTACTTTTATCATTTTTACAGTGCAAATATTTGTAATAAGAATAAAAGTGAGCACCATCAACTTTGTATGTTGTGTTGTAATTGAAATCAATATATTTTAAAATGTAGAAAAACATCCAAAACATTTAATAAATTTGAATTGGTATTCTATTGTTTAACAGTGTGACTAAACTGTGATTAATTGCAATAATTTTTTAATAGAGATTAATTTTTTTTAGTTAATGGTGTGAGTTATTGACCGCCCTAGTTATAAGAGAGATTTTTCTTTTAATATTGTGAAAGTAAGGCTGGGCTGGAGTGAATGTACTTCCTATCTGCTTCCCTGTGTCATAAGATCTCCTTTATTCTAAGATAGAGGGTTTTTTGCAAATCCCCTCCCCCCCGCCTCTTCTTTTTTGCTCCTAGTTTTTTATAATGTAGTTCAGCTATTGCCTATTCTGTTTCCCTGTAACAGTTTATGGACAGTTGGAGAATTAGTTCAATAGTAATGCTGCAACTACCCAAGCTACTGAGGGAAAGGGGTTTCTAGTAATTTTTTTAAACCTCTACTTAAGTTTGAATAAGTGGAAAGAAGGATCTTTAATAAACATTCACTAACCATCTTCCTTTCAAATAAGGGCTGAGAGAACACAGTCCGGTTTTCTGGCCCTCCAGAAAGTACAAGATTTGATATTCCTGACATACATAATACTTAAAAAAAAAAAAAAAAAAAAAAAAAAGAAAAACCCTTTTCAGCTTTCCCTGATCACTATATATAAAAGGAATTTTCTTTTGCAACTTCCTACTCCCCTCTACCTCTAGAAGTAAGTGCTGAGTTATTACATTCAAAGGTGTTTAAAGGACCATATATTCAATCCTTTAACTAATTTGTAGGAAGTCATTTGATACTGCGGAATTACCAGTTGATAGAGAACAGTACAATCCCAATATTTATAAAGGTTTTGGAAGGGTTAGTGGTTCTGAAACTCTGTCGTCTTTATCCTGCATAAGGTAGATATTTATGGCTAGGTAAAGGCTATTTGAAACTACTATGTGTAATAGACATGATTTACCTTTCACAAATCCATGCTGATTTGCCTGGAAAATTGGATTATTTAAATGAAATAACTGCTGGCTTGAATTGTTGAGAGAGGAGCCAATAAAAACTTTCAACAAAGTTAACATGATTATTATATAAACTCTGGGGCAGGTAATAAATTAAAGAATAGTTATGTAATGAGTAGAGGGCATTAAAGATATGGGTGTTCAGGGAAGCTGCACAGAGCTGTCTGTGTTGGGACTGTAATGGTCTTTCTCTCTCCCTCTCAGAGGGAGGCCACTTAGTCTGGTCCTGTCTGGCCAGGACCAGAGTCCGCAGGACAGCCAAGAGCCCACAATAGGGCTGGGCGATCAATAGTCAGTCAGGCTTTACCCTGGGTTTGGGCGGCTCAAGCTGTCAGCCCTTAAACAGAGTCTATAACTGAGCTGGGGGCCTGGGCTTGAGGAGGCTCAGGCAGCCAGCAAGCAAAACAGTCTATAAGGGTGATGGTAAGGGAGGCTCCTTCTTCAGGGCTAGAGCTTCCATGCACAGTGTAAGGAGTCAGCCACCCTGGGGTGTGGTGGCAGGGGAACGTGGGCCCACCCTACTCCACTGCGTTCCAGCCTAGGGCCCTGGCAGAGGCAGGATTGGCTGCCTCTGCGTCGGTGGGGATCCAGCTGCAACATGACGACTGAGCCGCACCTGGGGGTATGTCTACACTACGGGATTAATCCGAATTTACAGAATTCGAATTTTGGAAACAGATTGTATAAAGTCAAATGTATGCGGCCACACTAAGCACATTAATTCGGCGGTGTGCGTCCATGTACCGGGGCTAGCGTCGATTTTCCAGAGTGTTGCACTGTGGATAGTTATCCCATAGCTATCCTATAGTTCCCGCAGTTTTCCCCGCCCATTGGAATTCTGGGTTGAGATCCCAGTGCCTGATGGGGCAAAAAACGTTGTCGCAGGTGGTTCTGGGTACAGCCTCACCCCTCCCTCCATGAAAGCAACGGCAGACGACCGTTTCGCGCCTTTTTTCCTGGATGAACACTGCAGACGCCATACCATGGCAAGCATGGAGCCCGCTCAGCTCAAGACGGCAGTCATGAACATTGTAAACACCTCGCGCATTCTCGTGCAGTTTATGCTGAACCAGGACCAGAAAAACAAGGTGAGGAGGAGGCAGCGACGGCAGCGCAGCGACGAGTGATGAAGACATGGACACAGAATTCTCTCAAACCGCGGGCCCCGGTGCTTTGGAGATCATGTTGTTAATGGGGCAGGTTCTATCCATGGAACGCCGATTCTGGGCCCGGGAAACAAACACAGACTGGTGGGACCGCATAGTGTTGCAGGTGTAGGACGATTCCCAGTGGCTGCGAAACTTTGGTATGCGTAAGGGCACTTTCATGGAACTCTGTGACTTGCTGTGTCCCCTGCCCTGAAGCGCCAGAATACCAAGATGAGAGCAGCCCTCACAGTTGAGAAGCGAGTGGTGATAGCCTTGTGGAAGCTTGCAGCACCAGACAGCTACTGGTCAGTCGGGAATCAATTTGGAGTGGGCAAATCTACTGTGGGGGCTGCTGTGATGCAAGTAGCCAAAGCAATCACTGAGCTGCTGCTACGAAAGGTAGTGACTCAGGGAATCCCATTGCAGTAAAGCCATCCACTATGACCTGCACATTTCCCAAACTGTGGTGGGGCGATAGATGGAACCCATATCCCTATCTTGGCACTGGAGCACCAGAGTACCCAGTACATAACCACAAGGGGTACTTTTCAATGGTGCTGCAAGCACTGGTGGATCACAAGGGACATTTCACCAACATCAACGTGGGCTGGCCGGGAAGGGTTCATGACGCTTGCGTCTTCAGGAACACTAATCTGTTTAAACGGCTGCAGCAAGGGACTTACTTCCCGGACCAGAAAATAACGGTTGGGGATGTTGAAATGCCAATAGTTATCCTTGGGGACCCAGCCTACCCCTTAATGCCATGGCTCATGAAGCCATACACAGGCAGCCTGGACAGGAGTCAGGAGCTGTTTAACTACAGGCTGAGCAAGTGCAGAATGGTGGTAGAATGTGCATTTGGACGTTTAAAAGGTCGCTGGCGATCGTTACTGACTCTCTGACCTCAGCGAAACCAATATCCCCATTGTTATTGCTGTTTGCTGTGTGCTCCACAATCTCTGTTAAAGAAGGGGGAGACCTTTATGGCGGGGTGGGAGGCTGAGGCAAATCGCCTGGCTGCTGATTATGCGCAACCAGACACCAGGGCGATTAGAAGATCACACCAGGAAGCGCTATGCATCAGAGAAGCTTTGAAACCAGTTTCATGACTGGCCAGGCTACAGTGTGAAATTTCTGTTTGTTTCTCCTTGATGAAAACCCGCCCCCTTTATTGACTCATTCTCTGTAAGGTACCCACCCTCCCCCTTCGATCACAGCTTTCTTTCAAGGGAAATAAAGTCACTATCGTTTAAAAATAATTTATTCTTTATTAATTGATTATAAAAAGAGGGAGAGAACCCGGGTGGGGTTTGGGAGGAGGATCGGCGAGAAGGAAAAGGCCACTAAAAAAAGGTTTTTAAAAAAAAAAAAGACAGCCTTTTGCTTGGGCTGTCCACTGGGGTGGAATGGGAGGGTGCACGGGAATGCTGCTAAATTCGAATTAAACTCATAGTGTAGACCAGGCCTGGCTCTGCAGCTGGCTGCGGTCCGCAGCTGCCCCTGGGCCATTTCCTGCCTCCCTGGGATTCGGTACCTGTGGCCTCCAGGCCTCTTCCAGCTTCTCGGGGTACACTACGGCAGGCACTTTGGGCCAGTCCTCATCAGCATCTGGGAATCGGGGACAGCCAGGCTTAGGTTCCTCTCTGGGACGTGGCAGAACAGGTGGCGTGTCATCCTCCTCCACAGACTCTGCCCCAACTGTGATGCAGGGTCTGCCTTTTATACTTCCGGCCAGACCCCGGTACTTCCGGCAGGGGGGGTGGGGTGATCTAGGCTCCGCCCTCCAAGGGGCGTGTAATGGTCCCTCGCTGTCCTGCTTGGAGGGAGGCCACTCGGCCTCACTACAGGACCAATATTTTTAATATTTAAAAAAATATTTATGTAATTATAAAGTATTATTAAATTTGCAGATACTAACATTGAGGGAATGGGCAAGACAGATTCATGTAGCTGTTGTACAGGTTTAGTGGTATATAAAATGTTAAATGTAAATATAACTAAGTAGAATGTTTATGGAGTTGGTTAATATGCTTGAAGGATAGGGTTAGAGTAACCAATAGGTAACAGATAAATAGAATGGGAGGGCCTTATCTATGAGAAATCTTCTTGAGAGAACTAGTGAGGTAACACAACTGAAATATTTAAACAAGCTGAATGTTTAAATGAAGCATGATTAATTATGATGAGCAATTGCACTTCTTTGCCAAGTGCCCTTATTCATGGTGTTCCACTGGGTTCAGTCTTTTCAACTCCCTTCAATGTGTGAGTGAAGCCACAGGGAGAACGAGGTGCTGTGAGCATCAGTGACATTGGTATGTTTATAGTCCGATCCTGTTCACTAAGGTTGGACAGAACCATTTTCTTGCTCTGCCAGTATCTGGTAGGGATGAGACTACACCATACCTGAACTGCTACTAGGTTAATTCAGTTTTTAACTCTGTGCGTTGGAGTAAGGCAGTGAATTGATTGTCACAGGATATGTCTGCCCTGCAATTGGACATGTGATTGCAGCTGGTGTAGGCACACCCATGCCAGCTTTAATCAGGCTAGTGCAGCTAAAAATAGCAGTGAAGATGCAGCAGCACGTACCCTGGTGAGGGCTAGGAACATGACTATTATAACAGACTGCCGTGTCTGCTGTAGTTTAGGTTAAAACCAACTTTGTTTAAACTTGATTTTTCTAAGTGCTCTAAAATCCACAGTTACTTAGCTTGCCTTGAAATTTGGTGACCTGGCATAAGTGTCTCACTTGAGCACTGTGCCCAGAGAAAACCAGGACACAGAGTTCAGGTACATGCCCACCCAGCCTTAACTCTTCCCTCTTTTTGAGCAATGCTCATATAAGCCCATAACACATACTTGCACTTCTTTGCCCTGCAGGGAATAAGAAATACCTACACCTGCCCTACACTCTGACACTTAACCACTCCGCTGAAAGAACACCACATCCACTAAATTTTCCTACTTCTTCAACCCCTTTTACAACCCTTGTCTTTATGCACACGATGCCCTCAAGCACTATGCTTTCATTTACCCTTTATTAAATGCATAGCCCACACTCCTCTCACACCTAGCTGCTGACAATCCCCATGACAGGAAGACCCCTGTGCCCTGGTAGTGACGCAACCTGCACAGTACAGCACTGAAATGAGGCATATTGGCTCTCCCAAGAAGCACATGCACTTCTTCCCTTTGATCACCCACAGAGGAGTCAGGGAAGAGGGAGCTCACATCTTCCCCAGAGGGCCACAACCACCCAGATAATCTTGCATCACAATCACAGCTCTTCCAAGCAGCTCCAACTTATTCCTCCACCATTCAATGCAGCTACGCCTAACACAGTGAATGGAGCTGGAGTGCATGTAGATAATTCCCAGTGGCTCTTGGCAGTTGAGCAGGAGGGGGGATTTGTAGAAGAGGGGGCAGAGTTAAGGTTTTATGGGTGTGTACCTTAACTCTGTATTTCCTGGTTTTCACAAGTTTAAGTTTTGCTCAAGTCAGTGTTCTGGAATAGCAGGGCACAAGATACCTCAATGCCACCTTAACTCTCTGTTAACGGAGCTTTTTGCCATTTAATATACTCAGGGTTCCAGGCAGGCACATATTGCCTGCACTGAAGCCTGCACCACTATGGCTTCACTGTTATTTTTAGTCACACTAGCGATCACACCTTTGAGTGGAGTATAGACATATCCTGAGTGTCTAAGCAGCCATTGGAAATAGATTGCTGACCCCTTTAACTGAGATTGTATGGCACTTGCACAGTACTTAATTAGTAACTTGGCTTGTGCCCCTGTCTTCTAAAATTTAGGAATGCCTGTAATAGGTCACTGCCTACACAAAGTCTGGAATACATGTAAATTAAAAAAAAATGCATATGTGCAGACACTAAAATCCATATTGTTTTGTCTGTTTAGGTAAGTCTTAAGTGACTTCCTGCTAAAACTTAAGTCTTCAACAATTTCTTAATTTTTATTGTGTGACACACAATATCTAGAACATGCATTTGCTTTGGATAATTTGAATGTTTTGTATTAAAAAAATGTTGACTGTATTTAGGGACTTTAAGTTTTTATAGTACTGATCACTCTGAGTGTCTACATTACAATTAAAAACCTGCAGCTGACCCATGTCCGCTGACTCGGGCTCTCAGGGCTCAGGTAAGGGGCTATTTTAATTGCAACATAGACGTTCGGGCTCAGGCTGGAACCTGGGCTTTAAAACCCTGCAAAGTGAGAGGGTGTCAGAGCTCAGGCTGCTGGCCAAGCCCAAATGTCTATGCTGCAATTAAACAGCCCCATCGCCCAAGCCTGCTGGCACAGGCCAGCTGTGGGTGTCTGATTGCAGTGTAGACATACCCATGGTGTCAAAGTCAGTGGACATTTTACATTTTATTTCTAACACCTTGATACAAACATGCATCCTATTGTGGTTTATGACAGAGTTATAATTCTGATATATTAGTAAATGGAGGAGTTGTATGGTTGCTCTTGAAGGAGCTGTCCCAATGCAAGGTATTTTATCCAGTCTTCTGATTCTGGGATTGCTGTTTCTGAACTCCTATGGGTGTCTGATCACAAGCACCACTGTAATCATGTCTTCAGTTATCACGTTGTAAACCTTTGTTTATAGAAAATCATGTAGAAAGACTTTCTATAGTCTAACTTTTGATAGGAATATATATGGTGAGAAACAAATGATGTAACTTGGACCTGTGGAATAGGGCTTTTGGCTAAACAGTCCTTGGGTTCTATTTCTGGGTATCTTTTGTCACCTGCTTTTTGTATGTGTTTGGAATTCCTCCTGCTAAACAATTCTTTACATGGGGATTTATAACATACAGCACATGCAGAATAAGAGCTATAAGTTTCCTATCAACTACTTATGAAAGAGCTATTCTGTGCAGTTACTAATGAATATAGGAGCCCCTCTAAAGTCTGAAAATTAGCTAGACAGACCTTTCTTTTATTACACTGTTATCATGCTGCTAACAATTTGCAAGTATTGGTGCTCACTGTCACTATTTCCATTACCCTCTTTTTTTTTCCTGTGGAGATGTGTGGAATTTTATTATTTTTTCCTACTGAAGCTATCTTGCACACTCACAATAGCATCGGATAACTCAGGGTTCTTGTAAATCAAACAGATTTGATTGGCTTATTAGATTTTTCCAAGTCCAGTGAATCTGATAGCTCAATATAAATAGCTCTGTTGCTGAGCCTGCACTTGCCATAGAAATGTGACTATACATATTTGTTTGTATAGACACACTAAAATAATCTGAGAATAAATGACTGCTTTGACCATTATTTGTAAAAGACAAATGACTTATTGCAGGAAATATGTCCTAGTTCGTCTCCCAGTTTCTTCTTTTCGGGTGGAGAAGTAATAGAATCATGATTTTTCATTGTGTGTAAACAACTGTGTTCCAGATGTTTTGGGGGAGAGCTTATTTCTGTAGCCTGCTAATAGTACAGACCAATAGGTGTTCCTTCTCCCCACCCATCGGCTGGGCAGGAAATGGCCATTGAAAATTGAGACCTTCTACCTCACTGAGACCAGGTCTCCCTACTTCTTTTATTATTGATATCCACTGAGCCAGTTGCTAACCTGCACTTAAAAATCCTGCATGCTTTGACTGACCAGCATGTCTGATGTGAGCTTGTAAATAAGAACTGGCCTTTCACTTTAGTTTCCTTAAATATCACCAAATGCCAGAAGGAAGGCATGAATGATTTGCACACCCAGCCTCCTATATTCTGCACCATTAAATCAATATAACGCTTTACCTGAGGAATGAGTATGAATATGAATAGTAATCTGTTAAGATGCTCTCCTATGGTAAGCATAGCTGTATTTGCAGTATCTTGCGCTTACCACTGAATGCTATTCCACTAAAAGAGTCTGACCTAAATATGTATGGGGAAGGGGAAGAACGGTTATTGCTTTGTTAGGCTTGTGCATTTTATTGTCCTTGTCAGTTAATCTAAATTGCTATAGCTCTCTTTAACATTTTGCTCTAGACTTCAACATGTGGGACTTGGTACCTACACTTCTATTTTGCAAAAACATCTTCACTTTTGGACCTGGTTCTCCTAGTCGTTGCTCTTCTGATAGTTTTACAAATTTTAGAGATGTTGGCAACTGTAGTGATATTATGGTGCATTAGTAATCAAGTCCAGATAATCTGGCTTTTCTTTTGGAGAGGGGCTTGATACCAAGGAGTTTCCTTTGCCAGGGAAAGCAAATTGATTGCCAATTTAACCTAAATCAGAATCACAAAAAAAGTTAATTTAAAACTGATTTCTAGGCAAAATTTGGTAAAGTTATGTTTGTTAAGGAAAATGTTTAAAATAAGGGGGAAATTATTTTCTTTTAAAGATATCAACAGTTCAAGGAAGGTGGATACACTGTTAACTTCTAATTGTGCACACATTCAGTTATCAGATTACATACCTCACAAACAGAATTTAGCTCTGCCCATCTTTTAATTTCAGGACCGCTGAAAGAAGGAAGTTGATGGGGGAGGAGCTTCCAAACATGAGTGAGAAGCCAGGGGCAGAGGAAGCTAGCCTTTAAGGGAAACCTCCACATGAGTGCAGAGGGAAGCCCAGGATAGTGACTCTGAGGCAAGGGCTTTCTGATGTTTTACTTATCAACAATAATGAATCATTGTTTCAGAACTATATATCTGATTTCCAGGAATAAATATTCCTGAACTGCACAGACCAGTCATGTGCTTTGGATAACTAATATTCTGCCTATCCATAATTCTCCTATAATTTTAGTTGGATTAAGTATTCATTTCCTGTGCTTATCTCTCATGTACTGTTTTCACACCTGCCACATTCTACCCATGAAGTTAGGTGAGGTAATTCCTGTATATATTTTGTAAACCGTTTTGAGATTCAAGATGTCAGGGTAAATGTTCTCTATTCAGGCTCACAGTGCCAAGTCTGTATCTGAGATTAAGTCTCTTTGGGTGTCCCTTGTACAAGGCAGATTAATGGATTTTTCTGTTATAACTAGTTACCTCTTTTAAGCTTTAAGAGTTTGATATATAATAAAGATATTTATGTGAAAGTAGGGCCCCATATATTTTGTGATGCCATAGAATGTTCTGGAGAATCACTCCTTACTGCAGCGTTGTACTCTAGAATCTAAAACTTTCCTAGCTATCGTGGCTGTGAAGAAAACCTACCCAATCTGAACAAAGGTGTGAGGTTTTCCTGAGCCAGCAAGCAACTTGAAAAGTGTTTAACTGTATCACTCTTCTGAGATTTAAATTCTAAAACCTAAAGATGACCATTTAAATATCAACTTCATTATGTCACTGCTGATGTTTATCAGATATATGGAGCTAATGTCACAGCCTCCAACTGTCTGCCATGCCTTTTTGGATGCTGAAACCTACAAATATCTCCTACCCAGCTTTTCTATTACAGCTTCTTTGATGTAGTTGTAGTTGTCAGTACAAATGTTTGTGGCACACTGAACTTGAATGACGCTGGACCAGATTTTCCAGTCTGCTGCACCATAGTGCTGTAAAAACAAGCCTCTTGCTGCAGAATATAGCTTACCACAAAGTTATGCGAATCTTGTAAATAGCCAAGGAATTCTGAATAATCAAATTTCTGATAAGCATTGTTTACTGTTCTGTTCTGAATCTATAAAATCTCAGTTCGAACTTGCACAGTTTCAGTATTTGCACAGGTAGTGGCTTTTTAAAAAACAACAAAAAGCTCTCTAAAAATATACTTATGCTTAATCAGCAATGCATGTAAACTTTGCACACAAAGTACTTAATTTTGAATTTGGCATTGGTAATCTACAGTGGATGGGAGCTTTAGAAATGCTTTGACAGATGTGTACTCTGAATTTTCATGAAAGGATAGGATATTTCTCCTTTATAGGGACGCAACATTGAAATCTAGATGGTAGTGAGTGAAAAGTAGTTTCACCAACTACACCTGCCCTTGAGTTCCCTTACAAATTTTTACTGTTTTATAGCTAATGTCAATGTTTGCCTTCTAACATCGTTCAGATCAAAAATACTCTGTTAATAAGTGTTTCAACTGCCCTTGCTTGCTTAGCTTTGATTCTGAGTGTCAAGCTTGGTTCATTCCTTCTCACATGCTACCATCAATATTAAAGATTCTGCAGGGCAAATCCTGCCCTTAGTGAGTTTTCACAAGGGAAACTGACTCTGTAATTGAAACTTAGCAAATAACTGTAATGCAGGAGAAGGAATAGAATCTTCCTTAATTGTGTTGACTCTGCAGGGCTAATAGGCGCGGCTGACTGAATAAATAGAGTGCAGATGTGTAGAATAAAGGCTTTTCCATAGACACTTCCTAGTAAAACCTCACTGTAGTAATATACCTAATTACCAAATATAGTCTCTAAAATAAATGCTTCCTGTTATCCCACTTTCTCTTCCAACTTGATTCTGTGATATATCCTAATGCTGAATTGACATCAGTTGTTTGTATGGTACCATGAACACATGATTATGACTTCTCTGTGGGATTAAGCAGGAAGAAAAATGGGGCTGTTAGTGAACTTTCATCCTGTATTTATCAATATCTTTCCTGGAATTCAAAAAGACTGATAGTTGCTTTTTCACTAAAAGTTAGTATTTTTAGTATAGTCAGAAATCCAGTGGAAATTTTACTTGAAAATCTACTATCAGCATGGGTTCTGCCAAAATGGGTACCCATAAATGGCAACTTGCTGTGGCCTTTTCAGAAGTTTTTTTATCAGAAAGCCACTTCCCAGAATATGATGAAAATTATTAATAACTTGGCTGTGTAGTATTTAGCTTTTATTATAAATATTCAAATAGAAGTGCTCTGAATGTGCAAACTGCTGGACATGCACTATTTAGCTTTTGTTTTCGTCACACTTTGCCATCACGATTCTTTGTAGAAACAAACTTCAGTATCACAGATTACATTTAGGTTCACATTTCCTAATAAATTTTCTATTTGATAGCAAGATGTTTCTTCGAGTAAGTAGTTGCCACATATGTTAAATGTTTGATCCAGTGTCTAGAACGCTGTTTTATTTTCCTATTTTTGGAAAAATTGGGGAATTTGCCATTCTTTCCCTTGGTGCCTAAAACAAATCTCTTGAGGCTTTTATACCCTTAAAAGGGTCTAAAGGCCATGTTAGTGCCAAAGAGTAAAAGTGACTAGTCATCCCTTTTGAAAATACAGAAAATTAATATCAATTAATCATACCAATTTAAGAAATGGTTTTAAGTTTTTGTTTGTTTGTTTTTTCAGGAGGACCCAAATGACATTGATGCACTAAAAAAGAAAGACCCTCGCAGTAACAATGGGGAAGACAAAGTACAAAGTGTGGAGACCCTACCTCCAGGTATTGCAGTAATGTTTGTTGCCAAAGTAAAAAAATCCAAAACTGTGAAAAGCTGGGGCTGTGAATTTTTCTGATCGAGACTTTTACCCAGGAAGGGAGAGAATTATTATGCAAAATGTGGATTTGCTTTAATTCTGAAAACTTCAACTTTCTGAACTCTAGCCCACCTTGCGAGTAAAAATACCTTCTATCTACATTTGATCTATGCCTGCTCATGCTATAAGCCAGGGGTCTCAAACATGCAGGCTGCATGCGGCCCGCATGAGTTATTTGCTGCGGCCCACCAAGTTTCCTGCACCCCCCGGAGTTATTTCCTGTGGCTGCCATGCTCCCCTTCCCCGCCGCTCCCCCTCCCCTCCCAGCTCACCATGTCCCCGCTCCTCTGCCTACCTCCAGGCACTTCCCACCACCAAATAGCTGTTTGGCAGCGCTTAGTGCTTTCCAGGAGGAAGTGGGGAGGAGTGGGGAGCCGTGCACTCGGGAGGAGGCGGAGAAGAGGTGGGGCATGGGTTGGGATTTGGGGCAGGGGTTGGAATGGGGGTGGGAAGAGGTGGGGCGGGGCTTCATGAAAGGGGTGGAGTGGATGAGGGGACAGGAGGGCAGGCTTTTGTACCTTTTATATGAAAAGGTGTCAGTGATGCGACCCTCGGGCCAATGTACTAGTCCTCATGTGGCTCTCGTGGTGATTTGAGTTTGAGATCCCTGCTATAAGCTATTCCCTGGGTACAGATTCAGTTGTTGGAAGAAGGCTCTTGTACAAGAGGTGCTCCAGTTCTCTCCACTGGTGGGACTGGCAGGTGGTATGCACTCCCCGATGGAATATGATACTTAACACATGAGCCCAGCTTCAAGCAGGAGCGGGCCATTTTAGCTTCAAATTGGGGGGCGGGGGAAACGGCTTTTGTGATATATATGGTGTTTCTCTTGTGTAACAGTCTGTCTAGGCTAATGTGTTGGCTATAAGCTTTGTGCTCCAAAGCAAAGTGACATCTTTTCCCACTCATATCTGACATTCTCTAGCATAGAACATATGACTGGAGCAAGGAGTCCAGTGTCTTTGTTTAAGAAGAACAGGGACATTTCCTGAGGTATGAGCTAGGAAAGCCCCAAGTGACCGTGTGATGTGCTCATTTATGTATTATCAATGTAGGTTTGTTCCTCTTCCTAATACTCCTGTTGCTATAAAGCCACTGTTTTTGCAGCAGTGATAAATATGCATAGCTAGAATTAAAGCACCAAAGAATGTATTAAAAAAAAAAGCTAATAACTTATTAGAATTGTTTCCAATGCCTAGCACTCTACTTGAAGGACAATTGTGTATTGCAAAGGAAATTACTTTCCACCAGATGGTTCCACAGTATGTGTTCTTTCATTGATCTTCTATACAAATCCAGATGCTTGGTTGGGAGAAATTATAACTAAGCATCTGGACTAGTATAGATGATCTTGAAGAAAATTAACAACCTAGGCAAATTTTCCTCTGTACTTTGTTGAGCAGGATTTGCTATAATTTAAGCATGTTTTTGTTTTGTAATCGTAAAATCTGGTGCAGCATAAACTATTTAAATTAATGGTTTTCCACCCTACAGTCTTTGGCCCAGCTTGTTTTAGTCACTTAAGGAAATATAATTATTATGAACATTTGCTTTCTAGCAAAATAAATAAATATATTTATTTATATTTGAGTATTACACATCATAGATTAGAAATTAATTTTTTTTAACAGTTTATTTTCCAGTTTATCCATGTTCATAAAGACTTGGTGGTAATTCAGTTAGTTTGCTTTCTAGCAGTCCTTTCTCTGTAACAGGCCTCTTTGCAAATATGTTTAATACCTCTCACTTTTACTATAGTTTAGCTTTTCTTGTGACTTTTAGCTGCAGCTCTTCATTTGTAGGGATTAGGCTACTTACCCATGGTTTAGGGCAATGGTCCCCAAAGTATGAGGCGTACCCCCCCCAGGAGGTGCAGCGGGGAGGGAGCGCCACCCACCCCTGCCCTGTCCCGCCCCAGCTTTGCTCCGGCCCCAGCCCTTGGCCCCCACTCTGGGCCCCTGGGAAAAGTTTGGGCACCACTGGTTTAGGGGTTCCAGGCATATATCAAATGCTTTTGGCTTTCTTCCTGAGTAGGGGAGACCTTTCCATTGGTTATAGGGAGAAGACATGGGTGATGGGATGTGTATGGGGAAAACATGGAAAGGGGGGATTTAGAGGTTTGGGAGAGGACAGGAGCTGGAGGATATGGAGCCAGGAATGAGATCAGATGCCAGAATGTTCAGAAAGGAGATCTGTTGACCAGTCTCTCCTACCTGAGTAAGAATGATGAATAAGAATCAACATACTCTTGCAGAATATACAAGGCTCTGATTACAACGCTCAAAGAATGTATTGTCACAGGATTATACGCTTAAAATGCTGTACTGGTATGCATTATGGGTTGCACATAATGTTGTGAATACACAGTTATGGGATCTCTAATCCAGACTTCTGCAAGTTTTGTGCAACTTTTTTAAAGCAAGTGGTTAGGCTTCAGCTATTTGGCTTTTTCCTCCTTTTCTCTCTTCGGCTCATTATTCCCTTCCTGCTTTTCAGTTGAGGTTTAGGAGAGCTGCTGCTTGTTTCAGCCTTCTGCGACGTATTTCTAGAGCTCTAAGAAAAGCAAGGAATTGTTTACTGAGAGCTCAGTGCACAAATATTTTAAAAAGTAGAACTTGGGAGTCAGTGTTTATACAAAGCCATTAACGTTTTAAAGGTAAATTGACATTTTACTATCAAAAACTATTCACGGTGCTGTGTTCAGGGGTTCTCCCAACAAATTTTAAGGTGGCCTTAAAGTGCGGCCACCAACTCTTGATGGTGGCTGCTGACAATTTTTCCTAAAATACTTAACTTTAGAAAAAACAAATTAAATATTCACATATGCATGTCCAAATCATTGTAATTTATTTATGTAAGGCTTTTTTTGCAGACTCGGTAATTAAAAATTCATGTACAGTTGTTTCTATTCTTAACTGGCCTAAACAGAATAGAAACACAAATAAGGTGCTTTGCATGTTTTGCTTTTTTGGTTGCGTGTTTTTTTTTTTTTTAAGACTTGCTAGCAAGTAAGTCTTCTGCTGTGAAAAGTGATATTTGTATACTTGTTAATGTCCCTTTTAAAGCAGACCTACTCAGCCCCAACAAGCTGGCGGACAAATTAAGCTTTGGATTGGGAGTTGAGTAGGGGGCCATGGGATGATGGGGGATAGATGGGAGGCAGAAGGGGTCAAGGGCGATGAGGGGTCAGTAGTATGTATTTTGTAAAACTAAATGTCAGTATTACATTAAAATAGCCTTTATTTTTGAAACCAGAAAAGCCTTAGGATTGAATGCATTGCACTTTATAAAATGGAAAACAAATATGCATCAAATAATAGAAGTTACTGTAGTTCAGTATGAATAATCAGGAGTATAGGTGATTGTCACAGTTTTGGGCTAACTAAACCTTTGACTTCCTCTGTGGTCTGCTCAAGGGATCCCCTCTCAGTCCTCTAGCCATCACCATTCTCTGAGCCAGGGACACACATCCCTCTCCCTCTTAACCCAGGGGGTTTAGATTTGCAGCCTCCTTGTTTATCTCCACAAGTCTGAGTCTGAGTCCAGCACCTGCGTGTTGCTTTCACTTTCAGGGCTTTGACCAGTGTATGCCAAGAGTTCCAAGTAGTTAAACAACTCTTTCAGAGCAGAGCACATTTATTTTAGGATAAAAAGCCTTGGAAGAAAACATGTAAAACAATAAAAGGATTAATTGCCTAAGTTCACCAGAAGCCCCCCACCCAGTTCTTATGGGAATTGGAATCCCTGATAAATTCCAAGATCTTTCAGATCTTTCAGTCAGGCTTTGGCTCTCTTGGTTATCAGGTCATGTCCGTTTGTAGCCCAAGAAGCCCGCTCTGTCAGTTCAGACTCTGCCTTTATATCCAAAACCCATTTTTGTTTTCAAGCCTCCTGAAACATGTAAAACCAGTCACTGCCCCTTTTCCCAGATGGTCAGGCTTCAAACGCTGGGTATCTGCATAACCAGCCTTGGGATTTTGCATTGATCATCAATAGTGATTCCACAGGGAATTCACCCGGTGAGCCAGGAACACACAAATACTTAGAACGTTCACAGACCTTTGTATCATGTATGCCCATATCGCCTGGCCTCTCAATATAATAGTCTCTGACGTTTTTCACGCTTTCAAGGGCTCGCTCAAATATACAGATAACATTCCTAATGTTAAATACAGAGGTCTAGAGGTATACCTGTTTGCCATATCTCTCACAGTGATATTGAACATATTGGTTGCCGGAGAGCTTGCAGGGATATTGTGGAACACTGCTAGGAAGACCAGTTACCATGGTGTAGCTGCAGCATTAGAACTAGTGGCATATGCTATCTCTTTAAAAGTGCCGAGTCACTGGGTGCAGGAGAAGTGATAAGCCTTGTTTCAAGTAGGAGCAATTGTGCATTATTGCAAACTGTTGTGTGAAGATGTCCTAAGTGTTTGCAATGTCAGAATTCTCAAGTGTAGAACTGCCTTCAAAGGGTAGACCCTTGAAAATGTCCTGAGAGAAATTTTGGAAGACTCATAGAAGTTTCTTTTCACCACTTTTAAGGTTGGGCTTTAACAACTACGAAGTGTTCCCTCTGCTGCATTTTCACTAATTGGAAGCTGAAAAATCTGTCTGTCTCCCCATAGTGCTGTAGTCTCTCCTCTGGCTCTCTTCACAGGTTGCTAAATAAATGTTTTTCGGTCTGTTACATTTTGGTCTCTCTGGTTCTGGCTTTTCTGCATGTTTTCTTCAGCCTCTTTTGGGAGGTAAATTCATTTGTAGGAGGTGTTCAATCTGAACTAATTGAATAGCTCTTAAACCTGTAATCCAAAATATAGGCATCTATGTTCTTGCTCTGTGACTAGACTCTTAAAATATTTACTTCCGTGGCTCCTCTGCTTTTCACTAGTACTTGCTGTTCAGGTAAGCTGTCAGTATTTGAACTCCGAACACCACCACAGGCTTGGTCAGAGCTAACTTCATCAGCTCCTCAGAGGGCTCAAACCCTAGAGAATCTTAAATCTACTCAATGATTTTTCTTTTCAGTAAACAGTTTCCATTCTTGATGGATTTTTGTGTCACACAATAATTTGGTATCAGTCTTATTTTCCAGCAGAAATTCCAAATGGAATTCTAGCTGGCTATATCTTCAATCAGTTGTGTAACAGACAGCTCTAACTCACTTTGCGCACACTGCAAATTGGCAACAGTAAAGGTGTATTTGAAATGTCTGACCACTCTCTGGCTACCCTAATGAATGCCTGTTATAATAGTACATCCGTGAAGCAGAGCAGCAGGTTACATGTAAAGTATCCTAAAGTATACGCTTTACTTGCCTAAAAACTTTTGTTAGCATCCATGGGGTGCTCCAAGAGACTGACTTTCTCTCTGCTAATCTGCCACTTACTGGACTTGCCCAAAAATATGTCTGAAATGTCAGTTCCCCGTGTTGCTTTTGAAAAACTCTCAGTGAAGCATAACTTCTCCTTGTGAACACGTTAGTTGTCAAACATACTAACCCCCAAAAGAGTGTTGCTTTGTGTCATCATTTGTTGCTACACAGCAACTTCAGTATGATACCTTGAAGAACACTTCTGCATTAAAATTGCATTTAGTTGTTAGGGGTAACACTATTTGTGCTCAAGTGGTTTTGAGTCATAAAGCGTAAATCCTGTACAGTTACAATAGGTAGGCTGTCAATAGTCATATAAGAAGGAATAATTTATTTAAAATGAAGAGTTAAGAACAGAGTTTATCATTTTTTCTAGATGCAAACTTTCAAGCTTCTGGGGTATATCACAAGATCAGTAATTTTATGAAAGGGTCCATCCTCTTAGAAGAAAACATTGTTTTACCTTAATTGCATACTATAGTGTTAGAAGAAGCAGGCTTTGGATAAAGTATACATCCCCATAAGCATGCCAACTACTGTATTACCTAAAAGCTACAAAGTGTTCCAACTAGTTCATGTATTTCATATCAAAGTGGTCAAGTGTCCTAACTATTGGTAGCGTGTGTGTGGGTGTGTGTGTCTTACAATATAACTTATAAAATTTACTTGTAACCAAGTTTATGAAGAACAGACCTTTAGAGCATGGAGATACAAATTATTACTTTTAAAGATGAGACTGGCTAAATTAAACCATAGTGGTGTGGTTTGGTTTAGTGAAGTTAATTGAAATCTAAACTGGAAAAACTTAAATGTGTCTTTCTTGGGGTGTAAATCTGTGCTTGAATCATCAGCTACCTAATGTGGAAATGTCCTTTGAAGGTGGAGCATATGGTTCCCGAGGTTAAAATCTGTAACTGAGGAAAGCAGCGTGGTCTAGTGATTACAGTAGCAGCAGGACTAGGAGTCAGGATACTATTATTTCAGTTCCTACTGAAACTTTGCACTAGTCAATTGTGTGACTCAGAGCAAATAACTTTGTGTTAAGGCTTCATTTATTTTAAAGCACTTTGATCTCGTAAAAGCGAAAACTTGATTTCAGACATTTGAAAACTAGAGCTTAATGCTTCAGATCTATGATGCAAATATTTAACTTTGTTTTTTTTCCTTTTCAGGAAAAGTTCGATGGCAAGATTTTGATCAAGACAGTTATGTTGGTGTTACTATGGTCCGATCTGGTCAGGACCCATACGCTCGTAATAAGTTCAATCAAGTAGAAAGTGACAAACTGCAAATGGACAGAAACATACCTGATACCAGGCATGATCAGTAAGTGCCTAACTCAGCAGTTGTTGAGTTAATCAGTTATTCTTAATTTACGGCTCTTGAGCTGCATAAGTCTCTCTTCTGTACCCTGCACAGTTGTGTCTAAACTGCCACCAATGAGAATTTCCTGGCCCAAGCAGCTGGGCTGATCGTACAGCTTGAGTTTTAGACATGATAAAAAATGCTTAAGCTTGCCTAAACTTTGTCTACTGTACAGTTTCTACTTCCCTTATCACCAGTTGAATTCACCAGTTGAACTGGTGGTGAATTACATGTCTTGTTTTTGCTAGTGTTGACAAAGACCTGGTGGCCATTTTGTAGTGTCTGCGTGTCTAGTATTTGCTATTACTGGATCCCAGGCAGAATAAGCAAAATGCCAAAAACTGTAGCACTTCTGTTGCAGGTTGCCTGTGGAGATTCAGGAAGAGTCATGAACTGCCTGAAGCTCAAATCCCATCCTGAGTAGCTGGGCTGTGCATCATAGAATTCCTTCAGGTCTGGGGGTTGATAGAATCCACATGTGTATATACCCACTCCTGCTCTTTGAGCAGTACTCCATCCTCAGGCTGTGGTAGCTTCCACATTGCTTATGCCCCAAAATACATGGGGTGAATGTTCAGTGGATTCACAAAGCAGTGGGACAACTGGGTATCCGTACACAGGAATACAACGGGGCTCCATGACATGCTGAGAGTCCACATCCTCTGGCCAGCCTTCCTGAATGCTGCCTGCCTGCACATGAGTTAGTGTAAGGAAGAGGACACACTTGTTTGCTCCAAGAGGTGTGAACTACCTCAGTTTATATCAGTGGGGTGTTAACTCTGAAATCTGTGGGTACGCATACACTATGGGGACAATACTGGCATAGTTTCAGCACCCTAGCTATGCCAGCATAGCCCCATGGTGTGTAAACTCACCAACAGCAATGGAAGGGGTTTTTCTGTCACTGTAGGAACATCACGTCCTAAAACGATGGTAGCTAGGTTGACGGAAGCAATTTTCTATCTATGTAGCTGCATATATCCTGGGGGTTAGGTTGGTGTAGCTATGTCAGTTGGGTATGGATTTTTTTCATATCCTGGGCAGGGGAAAAAGTATGTGTCTGCTTTAGCTTTTTTGAGGGTTAAAACTATGCATTTGGAATGTCTACCAGACTTTGAGCATTTCCCTCTTGCCCACGTCAACCTTGTGTGAACCTTGAGCACTGGTGACAAGTAGGCTAAATCTTCTGACTTGTTACCCACTGGATGACTTATCAAGGGTTGCATTATTCATGATACTACAAAACCCAATACTGTGTTATGTCTTACTGCAAAGTCACTGGATAAGGATGTGATTCTTCAGCTGTTAAAGATTAGCTAGTTACCTAGTATTGTAGACAAATAAACCTTATTTTTAATAGGTATACATAGGCGTGGGAACTCTGGGTGCAGGGAGTGCTGTAGCACCCCTAGGTTTTACGCAGAGCCGCTGGCCCCTCACCTAGACCTCCACTCCCCAGCCCGGGGCTTGGGTCCCGGTCGCTGGCCCTGTTCCCTGGCTGCTGGCCCCGTGCCCAGGGCTCCGCGCCGGGGCCCTGCTCCCAGCCTGTGGCCCCAAGCCCAGGACTCTGCTTCCCAGCCCGGGGTTCGGGTCCTGGCTGCAGGCCCTGTACCCCGGGCTCCAGTCCTGGCTGCCTGCCCACTTCCCGGCTGCTGACCCTCTACCCAGGGCCCCGCGCCTGCGGCTCTGGCCCTGCTCATTGGCCCTGTGTCCGGGGCCCCGCACCCAGCCCCCTCCTCCCGGGGTCCTGGTCGCTGGCCCCACTCACGGGGCTCCACTCCTGACCCCGCATGCAGGGTCCTGGCTGCGGGCCTGTGCCTGGGGCTCTGCTCCTGGCCCTGTGCCCACCCCCAGCCTTTCCCCCTTACCCCTGTTTGGGTTCTTCCTTCCCCCCACCCCCGGAGACACGGCACTGCTCCTGGCCCCTACTGCGGGGGTCGCGGAAGGAGTAAGGGAACTAGATTTCAGCACCCCCGCTATTAAAAGGGTTCCAGCACCACTGTATGTATATCAAAGTAGTGTGCGTAGACCTCCAAGTATAAGGCTGTAAATTACTCTCAAAATTGAAAGTGGCTCCCAGAGTCCCTTGTCATTAACTTACTTCAGTGTTTGTATTTACACTTAGTTTTATGGGAATATTATCTTAGTATAGTGCAGTGTTTCTCAAACTGGGGTCACCGCTTGTGTAGGGAAAGTCCCTGGCAGGCCAGGCCGGTTTGTTTACCTGCCCCATCCGCAGGTCTGGCCGATCGCGGCTCCCACTGGCCGCGGTTCGCCACTGCAGGCCAATGGGAGCTGCTGGAAACGGCGGCCAGTAAGTCCCTCAGCCCGCGTCGCTTCCAGCAGCTCCCATTGGCCTGCAGTGGTGAACTGTGGCTAGTGGGAGCCGCGATCGTCCAGACCTGCAGATGGGGCAGGTAAACAAACCGGCTCGGCCCGCCAGGGGCTTTCCCTACACAAGCGGTGACCCCAGTTTGAGAAACACTGGTATAGTGAAATGAAAAGTTGCTGTCTGGGATATTGATTTATCACATGGACGCATTTGTGTGATCAAATCACAAGCTCAGGATTTGTCTTTTTGTTGGTGTTTCATGTTAGTATTAAATGTTAAGCTGAGCAGCATAAAATCATGCTATTGGTAGTGAATGGTATTCATGCACATGATGATGATGGAAAGAGAACTTTAACATGAAGATTACTTTGTCTTCACTAGTGGTGTGTTTTTTTTTTTTTTGTTTTGTTTTGTTTCCCCCTGGGGTTGAGTTCATAGGAAGAGGTTAAGTGAGTAACTAGCGAGTTATCATTACCAGCTGTCCTTGGTAATTTACAACATTCTGGGCATTAGGTGGCCTGGCATCTCAATGAGTGGCACATTATGACCCTAATTTAGCAACCACCTATGGCTTTATGCCCCCCGGACATCAAGAGAGATTATTCTAAAAAATGAAAGAGCAGAAAAGGGGATTGATTTCTTTAAAGGGAGGAGTTAACATTTAACACAGAATTCTAGAATGACAGATGAGTCAGATACTCAGCCTTTTTGAACAATTCCTTCTCCCCACTCAGTGCTGTTAAATGGCCAGGAAAGAATGTTGGAGAACTCACACTGATGTCTGGGGTGTCCCTAGAACACATTTAGTAAATGGAATAATGAAATCTATTAGGCTGATGGATTGAAAAGGCTAAACTTAGAGGAGCCCAACCAAAACTGAAAAACAAGTCTTTTTTTTTTTTTTTTTCCTCCCCTCGTTGAGGGCTGGGTGATAAGAAAGGATGGTTACAATTGTGAATTACTTTGACTTTTCCTTACTTCAGGCTGAACATAGTCTTATAAATATTTTAATGTTCTTTGGTTTCTTTCAGAATATGCCAAAAGAAATGTTTGGATCAGAGGGTGTCCTCAGCTGTTTATGATCATAGATTATTAGAATGAATATATAAATTTGAGAATTAACTTACTTTGCACCCCTATAACTACAAAAAAATTAGTTTTATCCTTTTACTTTCTACAGTTATAGTTATATTGTGTGGCCTTAATTAAATTGTGTTCCATTTTCAGAATGTCTTTTGAGTTCACGTGGCATAAATCATCTGTGTTTGGTTCAACTTTTTCTAATAAAGTCTGTTATAGGGGCCATCTATCCCAATACTTGAATTAGAGTTGTCTTTGGAAAAAATGATGTTTATAATACATCTGTGCTTTCCACTAATAATATAGCTTTTTGGGGTAGCTGAGTAGTGTAATGGAATTGAGCTCCACCTATTAAAAAAGGAGGCAACAAAAAATACTCCTTTCGGAGACTATTAGAAAGGCAGACTAATTGACGAGAACAGTAGCTCTCTTGCAGTGTCTGGAACTTTGCCCTGCAGACTCTTGTAAATCAATTAGCTTATAATAGAGACGACATGTGGTTGCTTTACAACTCTTGACCTGTTGATGGTCTTGTGACTTTCTTGCTCAGGGGTGTGAAAAAACACCCCCCTGAGCGCAGCGAGTTGCAGCATTGTAAAGTGCCAGTATAGACAGTGCACGTGTGCTGGGAGCTACCTCACTGAGGTGGGGTTTTTTTAGACCACTGGGAGAGCTCTCTCCCAGCACTGCGTGGCGACCACACAAGGCACGTTAAAGCACTGCCGCAGCAACGCTTTAGCATTGCCAGTGTAGCAAGCTAGCCCTTGGGCTTGGTCTACACAGTGGAGTTGGATTGACATAGGCTGCCTTATGTCGACCTAGGAGCATGCACAAGGAGGGGCAAGTCGGGACGTTCCCCCCCCCCCCCCCCCCCCAAATAATTGGCAGAGCAACAGAACTCCTCTGGCCCCAGGGCTGTGGCGGGGGCACAAAACATGCCCCTCCAAAAGCAGTGAAATTTAAATTCCTTCGCACACCCCTGTGTCAACCTAACTATGTACGTGTCTACACTACAATGTTGCTCCTACCAATGTAAGTTGCCCACTACACCAACCTAATAACGCCACCTCCACAACAGGGTAGTGCTTAGGTTGGTGTAGATAGGGACACAGTGTCTGTGTAAACACTGCATTATACTTAAATCATCTGTTGGCTGCCAGCCCTGCATGAGGCTTACAGCCGGAGCCCACCCATCCCAGAGCTCAAAGCTGGAGCGGCCTGGTGATGGGGCTGACAGCTGGGAGCCCCGGGGCGGGGGGCATATAGCTCGGGCTGTGGGCCCTGGGTGGGGGTGCTGTCAGTGTCGCACAAAGCCCCACACAGTTAAGTTTGTGGAAGTGCTCCTAGTGAGGACGTGCACCACCAACAGAGAGGGTGTAGTGCGGCCATGAGCTGCCGTAGCTGTATGTCGACCTTCGGCTATGTCTATGCTAGCACTTTCGTCGATTAAAATTTATGTCGCTCAGGGGTGTGAAAAAACTACCCCATTCTCTCCCCCGAGCGACATAAGTTACACCAACAGAAGCGCTGGTGTGGAAAGCACTGTGTCAGTGGGAGACGCTTTCCTGCCGACATAACTACGGCCGCTTGTTGAGGGTGGTTTAATTATGCTGACGGGAGAGCTCTCTCCTGTTGGCATAGAGCAGCTACACAGGAGACGGTACAGCAGAGCAGCTGCAGTGGCACAGCTGTGCCTCTGCAAAGTCTCTTATGTAGACATAGCCTAATTTAGATCAACTTAATTTTGTGGTGTAGACAAGGCCTTACTCTTGGGTCTATTCATTTGTATTCTGTTATCACCGTCAAGAGCTCTTGAGTAGCTTAAAGAGTGTCTTGGCTTAGTACTAGTGGCTCTTCTCACTATCATCTCAGTTAGTTTGTTCCTACCCACACTCTTTGTTTTTTGGAATCCATCGTCTCTAGTGCTGACTATAGACTACCATTTTGGTATTTAGGCATGCCACTTTCATCTCAGGGGTAGCTGTGTTAGTCTGGATTTGTAAAAAGCATGTGTCTGACGAAGTGGGTATTCACCCACGAAAGCTTATGCTCCAATAAGTCTGTTAGTCTGTAAGGTGCCACAGGACTCTTTTTGTTGCCTTTTACTTTCATCTCAGAATCTCATGCTGTTTCTGTACAATTGAGAACATTGGCAGAGTGCTAATACGATGGTTCTCAACTGGGGGTCCGCAAGCTGTTTCGGGGTCTGCAAGCCCTAAGCTGCCCGGTGGGGCTAAAGCTGGGAGCCCCAAGGTCCCCCCAGCACCCCATGGGGCAGGAACCTTGAACCCCCCCCCCACCCGTCTGACATCTGAAGCCCCAAGTCGTGGGCCTCCCCACGCCCTGCAGGGCTAAAGCCCTGACCCTTCCCCCCCGCCCCCCTTTCCCCTCGGTCCTGGAATTTGTATAGCATGTTGGGGGAGAGAACTCTCAAAGAAAAATGTTGAGTACCCCTGTGCTAATGGATCCACTTTTAGCACTTAACAGTCCCCAAATGGAAAAGTAAATATCCCAGGACCTTGTGGTGATCAAATTCATTATGAGAGATTTGATGGTCCACACATCAAGTTTCAGCTTAACCCATTCATTTTATATTCTCATTGAACAAAAGGGAAACTGTGTAACCTTCATACACAACCCCAGTGCTATTTGGCAGTCTGCTTGGAAGCAGTCCTCCTGAGAAAGGATAGGCCTGATATTAAACTCCAACGTCTCTCATCACATTTTCATTTCTTCACTGAAAATTTTTATTTAAATCTGTATTTATATTTTCATTGTTCTCATTAGGGTTGGAAAGACTTGTATACTTAGAGGCAGTTCCATTTCTTGGCTATCTATGTTCTGCTGTAGCTGTAAGGAAATCTGAGAGTTTGGTGTCTTTGTTTAAAAAGGAGAAGGCACTCTCCATTTCCTGACTTACTTGTAAGTTCAGTGGAAAAGCATTCTAGTAGGGATGTGAGATGTTTTAGACTGTGAGTGTAGAGATGGGCTCACTAACCAGAACAGGTAGATGTGTTCTGAACAACCACACTTCTCCAAGTTGCACATAAGAGCACCCAACTGTGGGCACTGCACTCCTTATCCAGTCCCCACAGGACTGCTTAACTGAAATCCGCATCTGAATGGAATAGAAACTAGATGAAAATAAACCCACAACCTTTTTTGTTGTCATCCAAAGTGCTCCCTCTTCCTTCCCTACTCGCTTGCGTTGCCAAAAATACTGGAGACAGGAAAGGAATTAAAGGATTCATAGGTGGCCTGTGATCAGGTGGCTTTCCCACACTTCTCCAAAATACAGTCCACACACTGTAAAAGCCCAAAGCTTATCCCCTTCATGATGTTTGGCTTCATTTACAAAGAAACAAATAACTGTTTGCATTCGAGACCCCAACTGAAATCATAGTTCCATTGTGTTAGGTGCTTTACAGACACCTAGTAAGAGTCGTTCTCTGCCCCAATAACAAATTTCAGCCCAAGCCTTCTCCCCTTCTTTAATGCTGTTAGGTTTACTCCCTGAGTTCTATTGAGCCTGAGGCCTCTCAACCCATACTGTTGCGCCCACCAGTGAGCCGGAATACATCGGCAGTTCCCTGCAGCATACAAACACCTGCTGAGAGGGAGGGCCAAGAGAAGGACTGCCATGCTGGTACAGGAGCTAATGGACTCTTAATTCTTGAGTGAAGCCTAAAATCTGATGCCTCTGTCTGCATTTGGGGTGTCAAAGATCATGAAAAGCACAAGTAAGTTACTTTCTTCTCAGTACAACTAAGCACATCTCTTCAATAATACAATAAAGCCTTTTAAAAAAATCTGTGGCAGGAACATCTTGAAAGTAAAGTGAAATACAGAAGAAAGTTTGCATGTTAACAATTGATCTAATACACTTTCTATGTACCATAACTAAACAGCCTTGAGAAAAAGGGGCCCTCAAACTTACTGCCTTTTAAAGGAAGAAATAATCAGAGAGCCCTCCCCTCCCCGGGTTGTGCATTAAATGGATTTTTAAAGGGGTGGTGTTTAATTTTAGACTTTAAAAACTGTTTCTCAAGTGTTCAAAACACTATTTATTTATATCAAACACATTTGTTTGGACACCCTTTATTTTGTAGCTTTTATGTATTTAAAAAAAAATTGAAGGTAAAGTTATTTCATTTCAGAATAAAAACTTGCAGACCACTTCCCTGATTTCTGAAGACTTTTTTTTTTTGCTTTAACTACAGTGTAAGCAATGTTGTTGCAAGCTATTTAATCAAGATTAAAGCATTAGTCATTCACAATGTGGGTCTCTTCAATAACTTGAGGAAAACAAAGTGAAACAATCCACCTGGCTTAACTGTAGCTCTTGAATAAATATACTTAGTGCCAAAAGTATTATAATTAATGGAGTCAATCATAAGTAGGTTAGATAAATACAGAAATCAAGTAGTTAGGTTAGTTAAACATGGCAGTTATTTGAAGATGGGAGAAGCTAGGAGAGGCAGCAGAGAGGGGGATGGGGAAGGCATCACCTTTGTTTTCTTTAACAATTTGTAACTACAAATTGTATAGCAACCTAGAATTTCCTCATGCTTTTGATAGGCATGTGATTAGAAGAAAGTCTTGTATATCTAATGTCAATCATTCTGGAAAACAGGAAGAATTCAGTATTTGTTTCCCTTGCTGCCAGGAAAGTTATTGAGGGCTTGTCTACACTTTCAGCAATGTAGCTGCATTAGTGCAGCTGTACCACTGTAGTGCTTAATGAAGACGCTACCTATGCTGACAGAGTTCTCCCATCAGCGCAGGTACTCCACCTCCCTGAGAAGCAGTTGCTATGTCAACAGGAGAAGCCCTCCCATTGACATAGCACTGTCTACACTAGGAGTTAGGATGGTATAACTGCGTTGCTGAGGGGTGCAGATTTCCACGTGCCAGAGCAATGCGGTTATAGCAACATAAATTTGTACTGTAGACTAGGGCTCAGTAAAGCAGAGGAACTTGCCTACAGTGTATTGAGCAATTGTAAAGAGATGGCCTTTTATTTGCCTTTTTGAGGTACACTTTAATGCGTGAGAAATCTAATCCTACGTCTGTTTCAACACTGCACTTTCATTTTAAAGCATAAAATCTGAGCCCCCATCTTGTTATAATTTCAATGAGCTTATTGGGTAATGGGTATCTTGGAGAGTTCCTCCTTTTTGTGTTGAATTGTGATGGCTGGTATCCTTTGGACTTGGCTAGAGTAGATGGAGAAACTAAGTATAACAAAGTATATCATACATTTGCAAAATGGAGATACTTTCCTTTGTGGAGTATTTTGAGATCCACTGATTGAAAAGCTCTATAGCACCTAGTTTTTGTTGAGGTGGATTGAAAGAGTTTCTCACAATGGTTTCCTATGCTGTTGAACTCCGTATGTTGACTGTATGCAGAATGTATAGGTCTTTTTGATCACTTTCACTAAATCATCCTATAAGGACGGCCCTATTCTGGGGAGAGTTAGAAGGATCCAGGGAACAGGAAGCTAACAAGGAAGATACTCCTGGGAAAGAGCTGCTTCTGTGTTGTGCTTATCATGTGGAGTTTGCATTAGAACAAAAATTGACAGTACCTCTATAAATTAGTTTTTTAGAGTAGTTCTCAAAATGGCATCCACCGACTGCTCTGTCCAGTTTCCATACTAGATCAAAGAAAGGGAGTCTTTTGCTTTTAACTTGGGCAAAGATAATCACGGCACCAACCTGGAAACAGAAAAGTGATTTGAAATATTTGAGAAAGAAAGAAATGCTTTTAAGATCTGAGTTTGTGTCACAGACATCTGAGTTTGTTTTGTGTCATGTTGGCTCCAGCTAAATTGCAGGTGATTTGGGTGGAAGTAGTGTATTTTCTCTGAAAAGTTTCTAATTCTTTTCTTAAATCCTCATGGATTTTTCCCTTTTTTTTTATCTCAAGCTTTACTTCCTAATTTTTTTTTTTTTTTAAAAATGGACTGCTTAAACTGCTTTTATGAGTTAGGCTTGTAGATATATCAACTTCTATTTGACATTTATTTAAATAGGTAGGCATTTTACCAGCACAGAATTTTCATCTTTTCTTTAAATTCTGAGGGTGTTTAGAGGAATTTAAAAAAGTTTCCAAAAGTTTATTTTCTTTAGTCATAAAAGTGAAATTAGATTGGAGGTGGAGGGAGAGTTTAGACCAGGCGTGGACAAACTTTTTGGCCCGAGGGCCACATTGGGATTGCAAAACTGGATGGAGGGCCGGGTAGGGAAGTCCGTGCCTCCCCAAATAGCCTGGCCCCTGCCCCCATCTGGCCCCTCCCACTTCCCGCCCCCTGACTGCCCCCCTTGCTCCTTGTCCCCTAACTGCCCCTTCCTGGGACCGCCTGCCCCAACCGCCCCCTGGGACCCTACCCCCTATCCAACGCCCCCTGCTCCCAGTCCCCTGACTACCCCGATCCCATCCACACCCCCATCCCCTGACCGCCCCCACCTTTCCCCGAACCTCCGCCCCATTTAACTGCTCCCTGTCCCCTGACTGCCACCCTGTGGCCTCCCACCCCTTATACAACCCCCCGGCCCTGGCCCACTTACCATGCCGAGCAGAGCTGCAGAGCAGCATGTCTGGTGCCACGCCGGCCAGAGCCAGACACGCTGCCGCTCAGCTTGGCAGGAGCGCGCAGCTCCGCCACCCAGAGCACTGCCCGCGCGGCGGTGTGGCTCTGCGGTGGAGGGCAGGCAGCGGGGAAGGGACTAGGGGCTAGCCTCCCCAGGCAGGACGGTCCTGCTGGCTGGATGTGGCCCGCGGGCTGTAGTTTGCCCACCTCTGGTTTAGACCGATAGGAGCAGCCTGGGACAAATGGAAGGCAACACTGAGAGGATCTGTTTTGTTTTGTTTTGTTTTGTTTTTTTAAACTATCCCCGTGATATCAAGTGTGCTCATACAATGGTAGGTTTTGATGATCCCTCACAGTGGCAGTAACTGTGTTAATATCATGGTGGATGCCTCTGTACAGTCGAAGTTACAGTGGTAACAATGCTGAGCACTAACATCACAGTAACTTCCATGACAGATGCAGCTCCTAAAATTTCAGCCCTTAGCTTCAATTGTAACAACGTTTTAAAAGCTTAAAAAAATTTCTTTGCCTTGCCACACTTCTGATGGCATCCTTTTTAGTAGTCTTTGAAGTGACTTGACATTTGTAATTTATAGCACTTGACTGTGCCCGAATAGGTTTATAAAGAATTGATTATCCAGCACAGCTCTAGTATTAGTTAAAGATGTTGGAAAATTGGCTGTTGATCAGATTTTCTTTTAGGGAAGTCCAACCAAAAAAAAGGCTTTTTACAAAATTCTTGACAGTGGAGTGGCAGGATGTGCATCTTGAACACAACTGCAGTATCATCCTATTTTGCAAACACTGTTTGTGGTTCCATGGCTAAGGCTGAGTTGAGTTTTGCACTTAAAGCAGGAATTCAAACACTTTATGCATGAAGAATAGAATATCATTCCCAAAATTAAAGTACTTTTTGAATATAGAATGAGAAATATAAATAGGTCACATTTAAAATATACAATAGGCAAATTCTTTCAGATCATTATGCAGTAGTTCAAATTTGGAGCCTTGGATTCTCCCTTAAAATAGGAGTGAGTTTATTCCCAAGCTTACCTTTTTCAAGGCAAGAAGCTTCTCTGCATCAAATAACTTTGACATTTCATAAGATGGATTCTGCTTCAAATTTCCTCATTTGCAAAAGTGAAACAACTAAATTAAGTTAAATGTTAAATCCTACTACATGTTATTGAATGTTAACTTCATGATTCACTGGCAAATAGAACAGACTCAAGGTCATTAAAGTGAGATATGTTTATACAAGTTAAAGAAGAGCAGGTTAATGCTGTTTTTTGGGAATACTAGTTGTAGTGTTAGGATATCTAATCCGTTTGAGTTGCTCTGGGCCAAAAAATAAAATGCATGACAGCAAATTCAATTTTCAGCATATGGAACCTTTAAGGGACTGTGTTGTAAGCCTGTACTGGTACGACCATTCACAGCGTTTAGGGCAGTGGTACTCAGTTTTTGTAATGCTTGGGTCCTGCTGGCAACCTGCTGAGAGCCAGAGAGTTGTGTGTAATTTGCATATAAATGTACATAGGATTTTAATAAGAGAACCGCGTTACCCTCCCCCCCCCCCCCCCCCAAGGTGGATAAGTAAAAATGGAAAAATTTTATAACCCGTTCATAAGCCGACCCTATAACTCAAGGGTCAGAAAACTGGCTCCCAGGCCATCAGGATAAGCCGCTGGGGGAGCGAGATGGTTTGTTTACCTCAAGTGACCGCAGGCACGGGGGTAAACCTAAGTAAACAAAGTGTCCCGGCACCCCAGCTGCTTACCCTGATGGGCTGGGACAGCAACTGGTGGGGAAATTTTTTGGGGGGAGAAGCTGGGAGTCAGGGGAGTAACCCCTGGGACCCCCACACTCTCCCCATCCCATCCCTTCCCACCTTATCTGGGGAGGGCCAGGGGAGGATGTCTCTGACCTGGCTGGAGCTGCTCCGGCAGGCTGGGTGACGCGGCCGCAGCCTGCTCCGGCGAGCCAGACCGGGTGGTGTGGCCGCAGCATGTTCCTTGCTCCCTCTGTTGGGGGGAGGGACTATGTCCCACCTGTCCATCTCTATGCCCGTTCATAAGCCAACCCCCTTCGCTGGTGTTTCCCTTTTTTTGCCAAAAAAATTTGGCTTATGAACGAGTATATATGGTAAATTGGTAGCCTGGCTTTCAGAAATGCCGTGCATCTGCAACTGCCAATGGAAGTCCCAGTTTCATTGAGGAACAATTGGACTTTTTGAACTGCGCTGGTGCTATAGACAATATCAATGTGTCCATTCTGGGCTTACCCCTTTAAGTCAATACCTTCATAGAGAAGGCTGCAACTTCCTGGTGATCCGAGCCTTGGTGCATCACTGTGGCTGGATCCTGCATAGATGTTTAGATGGGGTGAAAATGCACGTTATAAGATTTTTAGTAATGCTCCACTTTTCTGCTGTGGACAAAGAGGCATGGTATTCTCACCCCACAATGGACATTAATGTGGTATCCAACGTCACTGTCACTTTACAGTCCATGTACGCCAATAGATTCTGAGTCACGAAGCCAAACCTGGCTCTGCAAATCTTGATAGACAACAGTTCAATTAGAGCATGTCTACAGCTGGGAGCAAGTCTCCCAGCCTGGGCAGACAGACTTGTGCTAACAGGACTTGAGCCTAGTGCACACTAAAAACAGCAATGGACGTTGCTGCACCAGTGAAGGCTTGGGGTAGCTACCTGACTTGGACCCACCCAAATTTCTGGATTTGAGCTCAGGTGGCCAGCCCGAGCCATTGCGGGTGCAGCATCATTCAGGCTGCTATTTTTATTGTCCTACCTCAAGCCCCTCCAATGCGAATCTGTCTGCCTGGCTGGAAGGCTCGTTCCCAGTGGCAGTGTAGACCTTCAAGGCTTGACGGGCATAGCCTTGACGTGTAATCACAACTGTTCTGTGAGTATTTGTGTACCATTGCAAGCGTGTGTGTGTGTGTGTGTCATGCTATAGGTGTGCTAGGGATTTGGAGTTGTTAACACTAAAATTATGTAGTGTAGATGGGGCCTTTTCTAGGTGGGAAAGGCGGAAGCTTTCACAGCTCTAGCCACTGCTGCTTGCTTCTCCATGCCATAAATATTTATAACTTGCCGAGTTTTATGTGCATATCATTGACTCTCATGTCCTCGGATGTGGAGAATGCTTTTATGCAGGCAGATTCTCTTTTTTTTTAAAAATTGAGGTAGGAATCTCATTTTTTTTCTTAAAAGTGGATTTGATTGTATTTTTCTAAGCAATGTTTTGTCTGATGTGCTGAGCTTGCTATTAGTTGATGGTGTAGCTAATCATGGCTATCCACACTGCATATTTCTGTGTGCTTTAGAACAGTGGTTCTCAACCAGGGTATGCAGAGGTCTTCTGGGGATACATCAACTCATCTAGATATTTGCCTAGTTTTACGAGAAGCTACATAAAAAGCTCTAGCCAAGTCAGTACAAAGTAAAATATAACAAAAGACCATGAGTTGTTTATACTGCTCTATATACTATACACTGAAATGTAAGTACAATATTTATATCCCAGTTGATTTATTTCATAATTATATGGTAAAAATGAGAAAGTAAGCAATTTTTCAGTAATAGTGTGTTTGTGACCGTTTTGTATTTGTATGTCTGATTGTGTAAGCAAGTAGTTTAAGTGAGGTGCAACTTGGGATAAGCAAGATTAATCACACTCCTGAAAGGGGTACAGTAGTCTGGAAAGGTTGAGAGCCACTACTTTAAAACACTCAGCTTTTAATATTAATTAAAAGGACATCAAAGGAAATGAAGACACTAAGACAGACTAGTGTGCATCATTATAGGTGGACAAGGATCATTTTTTTTAATTCCCCAGGCCTTTTGTGATACATACCATAGGATCTCTTCTAAAGTGAGGCTTTCTCCTGCTCTGTTAACTTTGGAAGGGAACAAACACACAATAATTGATAGTATTTTTCAAATGTATTGCCAATGAGATTTTTAAGCAGCTTAATTTCTTATAGGTTCTGTGGGGGATTAAGCATTTTGGGATTTGGTCTTTTCTAGATTAAACTCTGAGCCCATTAGAGTTGATGAAAAGTTAGTTGTTAGATGGACTACCCTACCATTATCACTGTTTAGAAGGATTATATTGTGTTTATTTGCATGAATATCATTTCACAGCTACTCTTGTTTTTCAAATTCTGAATTTTAGAATCCTAAAATATAGATTTTTAGACTTACATAGAAGACCATATTTGTGAGCAAGCCCAGTACAGTGCCAGCCACCTAGGAGACCCGTACACGGAATTGGATGTTGAAATTGAGCACCAGTCCCAAACAATCAGAATGCAGCCCTTTAAACACTCTAATTTTTAAGAGGTTTATTTAGCTATTTATATTTAGATTTATGTAACATGTACTTATCCAAGTTCTAAGTATTATAAAGAGCTTTTTAAAGCACCATTGCACTGAAGTCAAATATAGCAAAAGAGGACCTTTGAGGAATGAATATGTTCACCCTTAAATTCTGGTATTGGAATTAGGCATTAGAGAAAATCAGATTTCCCAGAACCGAGGAACTTAAAGATTTGTAATGTATTACAGTTCAAGGACAGGATTAGACCCAGTTCTACCCAGATCATCAGTAGTATTTTCTAATTATGTTTTAAAGGTATTGGTCTATCCCTTTTTAAATGTAATTGCCACTTAATCTTATGTTCATCAGGGATTGCAATGCTAGTAGTACAAAATGAACTGCTCAACTGAAAAGTGCCTCATCACCTTTGCAAGGGAACAAACACTTTAAAAGCAAATGGAAGACTTGGTCAGATAAAACTTTAATTTGTTTTTCAGTTACTTATTGGGTTAAAATATTTTATGGGAAAGTGTGTCTTCTTTTATTTATTTCCTGGAAATAGTATTGAATTTTTATCTAGCCCTAACGTGTGTACGTGTGTGTGTATGTAATATATAATATTAGTTAAGGGGCTAAATATATATATTAGTATGTGTATATATTAGTTAAGGGGCTAAAATATATATATTAGTATGTGTATATATTAGTTAAGGGGCTAAAATGTTACTTTTCAATAAAATGTCCCTACTTAATGCTGCTCTTCCATCAAGTTGTCACAAGCAGTAGTCTGAAATGCCAATTTTAATTACCAGCTTATTTTAAAAAACAGAACTCACAACTTGAATAAAATTGTGTATGCATACAGCAGCTTCACAAGAAGGTTTCAAAGCAGTTTCTTGCTGTGCTTAAGCATTATTGCCATTTGAGAATTGAGTACTACATCAATTTGCCCCATCTTTTATTTATTTATTCAGTACTTTATTGTTGCATTAAATCACTCGCAGGGAAAGTAGGCTCACCTTCAGGACCATCATTATTTCTACCTTTTCTTTCTCTTCTTTCCCTATCTTCTGTTTTCCCTTCTCCCAGTGGATTTCACTTTCAGCACCTTTCCCATATCATCTGCTAAAGTGATGAGGCAAAAAAACAGTTAAATGTCAGAATGTTTGCATGCTGGCCAAATTCAGGCAACAGCTGAAACCTCTCCAATGACAAAAGAGCTCCAACTTGTTCTGCCATCTGCTTGCTCTGCCTTGCTTGTCACTGTTGCACATAGCAGCCCTTGAATGCCAATTCATAGTTTTTACCAAACATTGATCGTAGTAGCATATACATACATCTACACTTGTCAGATACATGCTATGCATCCCTGAAAACTCTAGATATATTTGTGTGCATTTTGACAGAGAAAGGTGAACACTTGAAACCGGTTGTTTAACTTTAAAAATCACATGCTTTCAAATGGTTCCTCAATAAATTAGTCTGAAATACAAAGTACTGTATAAATACTTTTAATAAAGGGTTATCTGTGGGCTCATAGAAATCAAATTTAAGCCCTTTTGTCACTGGTTTGAGAGGCTTACCTAGTCTTTGAATATGGCGAGCACATAGCTGTTATAATTTTGTGAACTATAAACAAAATACTTTTGCTTAGAGCAGTTACCAGAATTATCAGAAAGAGGAAATTACTTTATTCTAATTTTACTCACGAGAGCCAAGTATTTCAATCTTCTGAAGAATATTTAAGGTAGATGCATGGTAGGACATATGTTAACTTTATTGGTAACAGCTTCATAATGGAGTTCTTTGCAATGTGTGAGTACTATGAGTTTAAATTACAGGGTTTTTTGTCTTTAGATGTCAACGGAAACAATGGCGGATAGACCTGCCAGCCACTAGTGTAGTGATCACCTTCCACAACGAGGCCAGATCTGCTTTACTTCGAACTGTTGTCAGGTATAGAGAGAGAGATCCTGTTGCCCTGCAAGTCACTCTCATAACTGTAATATGGAAGGTGAACCCTAATTAGTTATCTGACTTCTCTTTTTTCAGTGTGCTTAAAAAAAGCCCATCACATCTTATCAAAGAAATCATACTGGTGGATGATTACAGCAATGATCGTAAGTACTATCGTGGGGCGTGAGCCTTCAATATCCTTACTCACGTGACTTGGAATTTGGAGTTTCAGGTTCCATATTTGATCTTAGTTCTGTCAGAATTATTGTCATTGCCATTTAACTATGAAGAAACATGCAGTATGTAGTTTTTAATCACATCTTGCTGGGTGCAGCCCAAACAGGAGAAGAGCTTGCCATAGTATTAACGTTTTTATTATAAACTTCTGATATTTGTACCAGCCATTTGATATCACTGCTTTACAAGGGGGCTGACACCTTGGACAATGAAATTAGTCCAGTAAGTATAAATTCTGATTACAAAAGAAGTCACCCATCTTCATTTCACTAGTGAGTTCACATATATTAGCAGGATACTGCGAAGTTTGGGTTATAGACACTGCAGAGACATAATGCCTTTTCAAAACCTGTTGAAAGAGAAATCAGTTATTTTTATTAATATATCTTGTAAAAGCCTATTTCTGCAAAACGTTGTGCCTAAAATAAAGTTGGCAGGATACCTTTAATTTACAGGAACATGCATTTTGTAGCACATTAGAAGTTCATCACATCAGAAATATTGGAAAACTTAAGGCAAGCTCAGTTTTTCAGTTGAATAAAAATCTATTTGTGACAAGACGAGAGATTCATTTTACCTTTTTATAAATTTATAAGTATGTTAAAATGTAAATATTTTGAAACTTGAATTTTTTGCTTTTCATTGGTGAAACAGCTAATTTTATGATTTTTTAATGATTGTCAAGTTGCATGTCATTTATTTAATTCATGTCTCATCTAGCTGAGGATGGTGCTCTGTTGGGGAAAATTGAGAAAGTGCGGGTTCTTCGAAATGATCGTCGAGAAGGTGTGTTTTGTAAAATTACTTTGGGGAGGGGAAAATGCCTTGGATTTTAGGCCTGTAGTTACTTTTTGTTAACAGTGAACTTGAAATATTTTTTTTAAATATGTGCTACGTATTCTGTATCTCTTTGTGCAAAAAAGTATACGTGGATTAGTAATGCAACAAATAAAAAGTAATGTTTAGGTGTGTAAATAAGGTACTTTTCCAATCTGATTCAGGCACTTCTTTCCTCTGTCTCGCTCTTTCTTCCCCTTGATATTGCACACTAGTCTCTCACTTCACAGCATAGGAGCCCTTCAGACAGCAGCTTTTTAAATATGGGGTTTAAAACCTTAGAGACATGGGAGACTGTCCTGCAGCTGTTTGTTGATGTAACTTTGTGAGGTTGACAGCTACTGTAGCTGAGAGTGAACTATCAGACATGTCCTTATTCACTTTTATAAATATTTGCCTACAAGGTTGCCAGTTTTGCCTCTGGGGCAGCTAGAATTATTGGATGTTTAAGTAATTATAAGAGATTGTCCAAAACCAGGAATTGACACACGTGAAATCTCTTGACATTCTATAATTAAAGGTATGTTTTGCACAAGAATTTCCACTCTGCTGGGTGTACAGTGCTTGCCTATATTGTTTGGACTTTGCTTGTAAGCAATACTTTGTCAGAAAAAAAAAGCACTGATAACTTAGAACACTGACTGGGGTCTATTGAGTAAGAGGATGTCATTTTTCAGATCATAACTGCATTTAAAGTAAAAAAGAACAAGATAATTGTCACTGGAAAACTGATTTAAAGTAGAGATCTTAGTGTGTTTTTAATTCTTCACAGTACTGTAGAACTTTAGAGAGGGTGAGCTAAATTCTTTTTGATTCATACACCTGGAGAGCAGGATTGCACAAGTGTAATCGAAGACATAATTTGACTGACACATCTTTTACTGATGATGCATATCCCAGAAAAAACAATTTATGAACAATTAATGGGAGTGGATTCATTTTGCATGGTGTTTTAGAGAGTAGATATGATTCTTGCCCTGAAGAACAAGCAGTCTGTTTTTATTAAGATTTTATTTTTTTCCCTAAATGTACAACCGTATACAAGTTTACAAAGAGCCATATAAACAAAAAACAATGCATTGAAAACATTTCAACATTGTTATCAAAAGCATGTGTTACTATTATGTACAAAACAAATATAGAAAGTAAATAAGTATCGTACTAAATTGATACCTTATTGATCTGAACATTAAAACTTAAGAGGAGCAAAAATAAGAGCAATGAAGTGTAACAAGAAATTAGAAAAGCAGAACGTGAAGATGGACAAAGGAAAAAGCTAGGAAAATGAGGGTATGAGTTAAAACAAAAGGGAGTCAGAGCAAGCAAATTGGAAAGCCTGATATTTTTAAAGGCATAGTGCAAGAGAATAAAGAAGACAACCTGGGAGTGGAAGTTAATGCAAGCAAAATCCAAAAGTTGTATTTTGGGCAAAAGGACTTGAAAGAGAAGAATGAAGGTGGTTGGTGCCCCAGTGGGATGTTCTACATGGAGGGCGCAATTATTTAAAAACAAGCAAACAAACAAAAAGTATGTAGGTGAGAGTGGGAAGGAGACAAAGGAAGCAACAAGGTCTGATGGTGGTCAGAGCACAGAGGGCGAGGTGGGGAAAATGAGATGAAATGTAAGCAGGGTAGAGACTTAAAAGTGAGGATGAGGTGATTAAACTTCATGTAGAAAGACATCGTGAAAGAGACTTCAGGACTTCATTAGCTGCTGAATGTCAGACTGAAGGAAGGGAAAGATGAGTTGGGAATGCCTGAGAGGGAAAAGGTTGCAGTAGTCCATATGACAAAGTTATGCTTTTGAATGAAGCTTTTGGCAGTGGGGATGGAGAGGAAGGGTGGATTTTAGAACATTTGTAGATGGAGAAGCAACAAGATTTGATGGGAACTGGAGTATAAGTAGAAAAGGAAAGATATAATCCCAGGGTTGTGATCGTGAACAACAGGGAAAACAATGGATTGTGAACAGTGATGAAGACGTGGTAAGTCAGGGAGTTCAGTATTTACTATGTTTAATTGAAGTAAGAGGTGAGACATTGATTGAGAGATGAGACAGATGGGGAGAAGTTGGGGGCGGAGAGGTAGATCTGAGTTGTCTGCATAGACATGGTAGGAGACCATAAGAACAGAGGAGATCACTCAGTTAGCAATGGTAGAGGAGAGGATAAAAAGGAGGGAACCAAGGGTAAATCTCCCAGGAATATACTCTGGGGAAAGGGGGGAAGTGTGTTCACCAAAAGTTCTTTTGGAGTGGTCAGCCAAGTAGGAGAACCACCAGAGAAGACCGTCATAGAAGCCCAAGGAATAGAGGATTGGAAATGGAGAAGGCGATTAAACATGGAATAAAAAGTCCAGTTTTGATGCAGTTGAGAGGGGCAGATGCCAGACTAGAAGCAATCAAAGAGGGAGGAGCAGAAAGTGTGCTCAAGGAGGCTTGAGGTAAAAGGGAAGGGGAGAGTGTTGGCAATGGTGTCCCCTTTTGCAAATCTGCCACTGCCTGTGACAGGAACCACTACAGCAAGTTCTTGGGAAAGTTAGGGTTTTTCTAAGCATGGAAGTTATACCACTTAACTATACCAGTATAGTTTAAAGCAATACAACTTCCTGGTGTGGATGGAGTTATGCAGGTGTGAAGATACTTATACCAGTATAGTTATTGCTGTAAGGAAAGGGGAATTAAGATATACTGTCAAAGCACCATGTATACCAGTATTACTGTGTCTGCACTAGGGGTTGCACTAGTATGACTATTTTGGTAGAAAATCACACCTAATTAAAATAATTAAGTACAAAAACTGTAGACCAGCCTTCAACAGATTGGAAATTTGTCACTTTTGGTCATTTTATCCTCTCATCATTTCACTAAATCTACACTAACAGCTGGTTTTATAGCTAGGCTTGTTAACAGGCTGACTGCATTGGAGTACTAATTACATTTTAGAGCACTTAGTTATTGTCTCTTTACTGTTGATATTCCTCCTCCTGTGATGACTTTAGATTTTTTTTCCCCTCAGGCTTGATGCGCTCCCGTGTCAGAGGGGCAGATGCAGCGCAGGCTAAAGTACTGACATTCCTGGACAGTCACTGTGAATGCAATGAGCACTGGCTGGAACCTCTTCTGGAGAGAGTTGCTGAGGTTAGTTTAAGGTGTATGCTTATCTGGTTATAAAATGATTTATACTGCATTAATTTTATGCATATATAAAAAGATGGTTTTCTCTTTGAAGTGAGAGGAAAGATGACATGAGTGTTCACTGATGAAAGCCCACTTCTTGGTCATTTAATCTAAACAGTAGACCTTAATCTGTAAATACTCTTTTTATAATTTTTCTAAGCAATTCAAACATGCTTCTTGGTTCCTCAATGACTTTTCTTTGTAACCTTTTTTTTTTTTTAAGAAACTGTAAAGCTAGATATAATTCTCATCACCCCCGTGTAACTCCATTTATGTGAATATTTATTCCTGTTTGATGGTGTTGAGAGGATATTCAGATTGGTAATGGGAAAAAATTGGGCTAACTAATTTGTGTCTGTGGAAAGCTGTTGGTAAGATTGGTTAAGAATCCACACGTACTCTCTCTTCATGTATGAACCATATTTTTTTACTTGTTTCTTGGTAAGCAAGCAACATCTTTAATTTCTCAGAATTCTGTATAAGTAGCAGCTGGTCCAAGCATTGCCCCAGGAAGCGTTGAAGAAAACTGCAAAAAGCAAATTGCCTACCTTTCACCCCCTACCCCCTTCTCATTAAAATGCCCTTTTCATTTACCTGTTGTAATGATGCTGCCTTTGGTGGAACACTTCTGAGAGTATCAGTTCAGGACAAATTGCTTAGAGCAGGGCAGTTACAGCCCAAGACTGGGGTTTCTCCACTTCTAAGCACACCAAACCAGCCAGCCAGAAAGGACTTTGGTTTTACCCCACTGGTTAACCATAAGTCATACAAGCAATTCCCTTAGACACTCCTGTTTCCCAGTATCACCACCTGTGCCACTCGTTATGGGGATGAATGGTTATGAAAACCAATATCCCAGTAAAAGAGAAAAGGTTCTCCCGATCCCAAAGGACCCCCAGACTTAGATCAATATACAAATTAGATCTTATCCACAAATCACGCTGTTGCCAATCCTTTAGAATATAAAATCTAAACGTTTATTCATAAAGGAAAAAGATAGAGATGAGAGCTAAAATTGTTTAAATGGAATCAATTACATACAGTAAAGGCAAAGTTCTTGGTTCAGGCTTGTAGCAGTGATGGAATAAACTGCAGGTTCAAATCAAGCCTCTGGAGTACATCCACAACTGGGATGGGTCATTCAGTCCTTTGTTCAGAGCTTCAGTTGGTAGCAAAGTTCCTCCAGAGGTCAGATGCAGGATTGAAGACAAGATGGAGGAGTTTCCATAGCCTTTTATATTCTCTCCCTGTGAAAGGACACCCCTTTGTTCTGACTGTGGAAAATCACAGCAAGATGGAGTTTCTAGTCTCATGAGCAAGTCACATGTCCATGCATGACTCAGTTCTTTATAGGCCGCCATTGTTTACATGTTTGAAGGTTCCCAGGAAAGCTCAGATGTGGATTGGCATCTCCCAAAGTTCATTGTCAGTTAAGTGTTTCTTGATAGGACTATTCTCAGTAAGTGCTCATTCTCAAAAAGCTGACCAAATGCTTCACTGAGGCTACTTAGAATCAAAAACATTTAAGATACAAGTACATAGCCCATATTCATAACTTCAGATACAAAAATGATACACACATACATCTAGCATAATTATAACCAGCAAATCATAACCTCTTCATAGACCTCACATGACAACCTTTGTACAATATATGCTGCCACTATATGACCTTGGCTGCAACAATGATCTATACGGTCACAGTTCATGTCAATAACGTCACACTTGTTCCATAAATGTTTCCTCTCACAATGACCCTGCTCTAATTCCCTCTTTCTACATAGTGGAGTGGGGGGTGGAGGGGATGAAAAGGCAAAACTCTTGTTTTAAAATTACATAGGCCACCATCAGTAGCTGAATTGATCAAACCCGGGCCCAGGATGGCTGAAGAACACTGCTGTCTGGAGCTTCAGATAAAATCACATCCAAATCAGTTTATAATGTACCAAACTATGAATACAGTAATAAATAATGCAGCCTTCGTCTTAAAAACAGTTTCCATTAGATACTTTGTCTTACTAGTGCCATATTCTTCTACCCATCTCACAAAAGAATTAGTCTATGCCATCAATACTCCAGTTCAGAACAGATGGATTGTAGTTCTTCTTATTACCAACAGGCAGTGACAGGTACCAATTTCTATTTTTGGTACTCTCTGCTGTTTAATTCTGTGGTACCCTGTTGCTAGTTGACATATAGCACGTGCTCATTTACAATGTGATTAGTGTTCTATTTCCAAATGTTAATAACATCAACCAAGTCAAATTTTGACAGTACTAGAGTAACTAATTAGTGTCTAGAGTGCCTGAAGCTAAATACATCACATCAGTGCTCATATTTCTTAGTACTTGCATAAAGTGCCGTATATCAAAGCCCCCTTAGCTGAGGTTCCATCTATCCCTGTGGTTCTGTAGTGCTAGAATGGTCTCTCCTATCTCAAAATGGAGCAGAAAAGCCCCAAACCAGCAAGCAGTTCTGTAGAGAGTTTCAGAGGGAGCAAGGGAAAGGAAAATAACAAATGTCTTGTGGTAAGCCCTCAGATTACAAACTTGTTATGCCAATACAAAAAAGTTAGGGAGAAGGAAACTCTTTTGAAGCCCACTAGCCCAGCTTGACTGAAGCCTCTACCTACTGGGACACAGCAAGTAAAGTGGCGTTCTGAGCCAGTACAGCTCTTTGTAGAGGGCAAATATTCCCCCCCTCCCCTCCCAGGCTTTTATTTGTTTCCAGTCTCTGTACTAGTACAATGCCATTATGCACTCTTTAGGCTATACTTGACTGGTTTTAGAAAGCTAAATTGGGAGGTAGGAAATGTCATTTAACCCTTTTGTTAAAACAGAATATGGTACCTTTTTATTCTGAAGTTCTGACAGGATAATGGAGCACCCGCACGATTAAGTGATTTACTTAGAAAAAGCATTTGATGCATTTTGCTCCACATGTCAGCTATGTCCAGCAGGATAGAAGTGGTTAAATCCACTTAAACTTGTTTCCTCACCATTATCATATAGCAAATACCTCCCTGAGAAGCAGAAACATATATGAACTAATCATATCTGAAATCCTGAATGGTTCTCTATTTGATGTATTACAGTTTCACTTTTTGCATTGTATCATGCTTGGTTTCATACATTGTTCAATGAACATAGGACTGGAAGGGCCCTCCTGGATTGTTAAATCCAGTCCCCTACTATTATAGTCAACCCGCCATATTAACCCATTTATGAATGGGATTAGCATTTAAGAGTGATGGAGTTCAGGTTTCTCTCTTGGGTAGAAGTTAGAATATACTATATTCTGCCCTTTCAGAAAGAAAGGCAAGACTCCTTGACTAGATGACTGGGGGTTTGATAATGGAGCGTACTGATTCCAGGTGTTATGCTGGCTCAGGTTGGTAAGGACTGGAAACAATTCATATACAGTATGTGATGGCTCTTGGTTACCTTATGCGTTGGGCTCGGACTTGCTCACAGTGCAAACAATATGTAGTTTGGCATTAATTGGCACTTTTTTTTTTTACAGTCTGAGCCTAAAAGTGGAATGGATGTGAAAACTCACCTGTTTTAGGCCTAGAGATGACTTCTTCGGGTCATGGTTGGGACACATTTAATAGGGCAGTGTGGAAAGCCTGCACTGCTGCTGCCCTTGCAATACCAGCTCTGTTGGTAACTAGAGGTCTTCTATTTCCAGTGCTGCCCAGTGGTCATTGGTTTTTTACAAAGATTAAATACACTATGAAAGTTGATAGAAAACTTCGAATGGGGCAGGGGAAGGAGAGCAGTTTTAGCAGAGTACAGTACAAATATCTTCGTGTGGTGATTGAATTGAATCAGTTTACATGACTGACATGCTGTAACAGCATTGTCACAGTTAGTGTAAACTGCACCTTTTCCCCTCACAGATCTCTCCAGAGTAAACCCCTCAGACACTGGGCCCCTGCCTTCTGTCTGGGAGTAGAATTCCATGATTCTCCCACTCAGACTGGGTTTCTGGGCTACAGCATCCCAGTTTACTTACCATGATTCCTGAACAGGCCCAATTGGGTTTGGCACCTGCAAGAGCCTTCCCTTCAGGAGCTGTGGCCAGTAGGTGTAAACAGTGACTCAAAGCAGCTTTTTCAAAACAAAATTTTATATATAGTAGCATAGCAATCAGCGAAAAGGGTTAAAACAGAAGGCCTACACGCATATTGTCTTACCTACAGCTTGGCATTCCCTCAAAGCCTAGGGAAGTCCAGCTTATCCCAGGTACTTCTGCTTCTGTTGACAGGGGTTCCATCTGCTTCCCTGCAGACTCTCTTCCTGTTCTATGGTCCCCTTTTTATGCCCCTCCAAAGTTCCTTTGTCTTACCTGGGTCTCCTGAAGCTGGCCAAACCGGCTTATGCACCCCACTGGGGGAGGTCAAGGATAGGCTTCAAAGCAGATTGTTTGCATTATCTGTTAGGAACTGGTGATTGGTTGATGTAAAGCCATACTCTGACCTCTGCTGTGAGATGAGCTCCTGTAGGAGCTAATCCTTTGAAACCAGGTAGCAAACATAATCATAATCAAATAAACAAGTACACAATATTCGTAAAAATAATACGGGTAGCTCTCATGTTCTTCACAAGCCCAGATATTACATCCTTTCTATTTGGCATTTTCTATTTCCTATATCTGTTCTATAAACAAGAGTTGCGTGCATATCTGGGGACAGTTTAATTCATGATCTCTGCCATCACAGCCTAACTGTAGACTGTATAAACTCTGAGTATCACTCTTATTTGACAGTGGTAGACTTTAAAACAAACGAGGTTTGGAGGAAGAAAGGATGGCATTGTGACTGAGTGAGACTGGTTCTATTTCCATGACTCTCAAATTTCTCATGTGATTTTCAGTGAGTCTCTTAAACTCTGTTTGCACAACAGCAAAATGAGAATATCAGTAGATCCTCGTAGTATTGTGAAGCTTAATCTTTGTGAAACCATTTGAAATCCTCTAGAATTTTTAAAAAGCAAAATATTTAGAATCCTGAGGATACTTCCTGATGGTTTAAGTACAGTATATGATACACCAAATTTGTAAAGCCTGCATTACTTCTCTACCAAATATTAAAATGAAATACTAGGAAGTTTCCCCTAGCAGTATCTCAGTATTTGGAAATATTTTTACCAAAGTAAAACAAACAAACACAATTTTTTTAATTTTTTTTTTTTTTTTTTTTTTGGTTCAAACATCTTACTTTCTGGGGGGGTTCATTTTTGGGTTTTTTTTTGTGTGTGACCCATTCCTATAAATTAATGGAATAGTTAAGATCCAGCATACTTGAACTGGTTGGAAAATTGACTGCTCATTTGAGAGCACAAAGGGATTCATCTAGTGCCAGTCTTTGTGCAGTTTATATCTAGTATTAGCTTGGCACAAGTGGATATATAAAGGGTGGGGGAGCAAAAAGGCTTATATTTTGCCTTTTCTGTCCTGTCCTGTGTCTCAAGCTTGATTTGTGTCTCTGGGTTTTTCTAACTTAATTAGACTAAACTAATTATTGCATTATTTGTCCATCTACTGTGAATGCAGCACAGTGTTCAAGGTTTAAAGTCTTTGATGAAGGGTCATACTTGGCCTATGTGCCACAACTGAAATGATATTGGTTAGGACCCTTAGCTTGAATTTTAACTACAGACCCAATTAGATTCTCCTTTGACAAATTTAGTAGGCTGTAAATTTCAGACATCCCTACTCACTGAAGGTAAGATGACCCGTCCGACTCCTGTAAAATACTCCGTATTTCACAAGATTATAGGTACTTGTAATAACTTGCAGTGGCTACACTGAGATTATTAGGGAGTTAGCAATTAATCTTAGATCACCTTGTTTTATCTTCATTTATTTCATGACTTGGCATATTTAAATTGATTAGCCAGAGGAGTGAATACTTTACAGCAATCACTTTCAGTATATGCAATTATAATATTCTTGCAAAAGTTCAGTAGTGCAAGGGACAAAATGATTAATAACCAGTTAGAGGTGCAAAGTGTGGGGTGCTGAACCCATAATTAGAAGTTATATACCCTATTACTTTAAATGAAAACTAACCACATAAATACAGTTAAAAGCATGATTAAGAGATTTAGCTTTGTGCCTTATTTAACATGAGTGCTTACTTTATTATAGATTAATCAAAATAGAGCTCCTTTCCTTTATTGGATACCTGTTTACATTTTCCATACTCCTTAATCTACAGGGATTTCTTGAGTTACATGTTTTGGTCCTGCCCCTAATTGATGGCATTCTGTTCAGAAATGTTATCCATGCATGTCATCAAAGTGATGCAATCTGAATCTTGCATCTGAGCCCAGAGTTCTGGTACTATTACTTTGCATACAAGCAATTATTTTTCAAGATAGGTCCTCATTTGTTTGAACAATCAGAAGTTATGTTTGAATGTGTTTATGTTCACTCAACAGAAAGAAATGGAACATGCCAAGCTATCACATTTGGAATATCACAAAATCAGTAGTTTTAAGTACTAAGACCTTACCAAGATCCTAATGATTACATTCAGGGGTAATGGGAAAGCAAGTTTTGTGAATTTGATGAAACACTTTGCATTTGAAGAACATGTTGTTTGGAGTAGCATTCAAAGCAATTCAAAAGCATTCAAAGCTGGTGGGTGCAATAGCTATCCAAAGGGTTTGTTGGTAGCAATTAGTTACTTTTCATGGATTTAATATTTTGACATTCTTTTTCCTACCTAGTTGAGTGCACCTCTACCCTGATGTAATGCTGTCCTTGGGAGCCAACAAATCTTACCACATTGTAGGTGAAGCCGCGTTATATTGAACTTGCTTTGATCCGCTGGAGCGCATAGCCCCGCCCCCCCCGGAGCGCTGCTTTACCGCGTTATATCCAAATTTGTGTTCTATCTGGTCACGTTATATTGGGGTAGAGGTGTATTTGAATGTGGAGTCTATTGACCGCCTTAAGAATCCAGGTTTCTTACATTCTACACTGGCGTGTAACATTATCAGTGCTAGTGAAAGGATCTCCTGATGTAGCAGGGTCAAAACTTTTTTTTTTTTTCTTTTTAAATTGGGTTAAGGTGGTAGACTAGCAAAGACCTGGTGAGTACTGCAGTATACTGGATTGCAGGAGACTTGAGATCTGAATTCTGGAGCAGCTTTGACACTCTTGTTCTTTGGGGTAGTTTTAAGCTAAGAATGGTGCAAGTGCTTCTGACTTGCCTTCTGAGGTTTGATGTGCAGTGCAGTAATGTCTGCTTCAGGATCAAGTCGAAGGGAGAAGATTAAATTATATAAAAGTAGCCTAGAATGAAGATAAGACGAGGCAGCTGCTTCTGGAGGTGATGGAGAGAACTCTCTCTTGCTGAGAGAGCTGATGTGAGAGATTCTTTCTGACTGTTCAGAGTGAGTCAAAAACAGGAAAAGGGATGTTAATGGTCTCCCACTAAATGGTTCAACATCTCATCTTGCTTGAATCTTTTTCTATTGATTTCATTATTTCAATATTACTTTTTAATATTTATTTTAGGACAAGACCAGAGTTGTGTCTCCTATAATTGATGTAATTAATATGGACAACTTCCAGTACGTGGGGGCGTCAGCTGATTTAAAAGGCGGTATGTACCTGTACTGGAATATGAGTCAACAAAAAATTAATGCATCAAAGCGCAAAACATAATTGCTGCATTCCCAGAACTGACAGCATTAATGCACCCTTGTTTCTTTTCACACATCAGGTTGGTGTTTTCACAGTCTTCCTGGGCTTAGACTGGACTCAAATTGGATTCTGATTCCATTATTTGAAAACTGTTTCTTTTGAGCCATAAACAAACACTTAAGGTTTATACTACCCTGTTCTCAGACAAAACTCCCACCGATGTTTCTGGTAATTTGTATACATTTCAGGAGAAGCATATGGCCACGGTATTTGATTCTACTTTTAGATAAGGCATTTATCACTATATAGCTTGGCAAGTCATCAGTAGTGTTGTGCTTATTGATTTTTTTTTTTCCCCCTCACACCCTGCCCCCGATGCATGCATGCAGATTGTTTATTTAAAAATTAAAACTGAACTCTCGTCTCAAACATTTGGACTAAACTGTTTGAGAATACAATCATGAATTGTATGCATTGGTAGGGTACAGCAGTGGCTACCTTAAAATAATGTATACGGTTGGAAAGATTCTACCATTCCATTATTCCTTAATTTTATAATGGAGAACTCTGTTAGAAATAGTAGAATCTTTCTTTCAAAATAATAAATTAAAAGCACTCCCTGAACCTATTGTGTGAATAATTGACTGACAATAAACACTTTATACAGCACCTATAAAACTTCAAACCAGGGCTGAGTTCTTCGGTGCTGCCATTAAAATACAAGACAAAGCAAAGTGGATGAGTAGCAACCCTGGAAACTGAACTCTGTTCACATGTCAGGTACTGTGTAAGCAGTGTCAGTGGAAACTCCTTCATGCTGATCTGTAAGGTGTTTCAACCATGGCTTAGAGGGGATCCGTTCAGGGAGGATAGTTCAGTTTCCATGCCCATTTAGTCTTTAGTGTTTACTGAGACTGCCACTGCATTTGCTAGTTACATCGGCTGTCTTAGGAATGATCCCTACTGATGAAACTAGACTGAATATGGTCAGTCTTCACTTCAGACACTATGCTTGAGTGTCAAGTTCCAACCTGTGACCTGGAGATGGGAGGCTCCTTATCCCTTTATTAATACCTGGAGGCATGCAATTTCCCCACAATTATAATACTCGTTATTATAAAAAAGGTAAATAACTGAATTCTAAATGTATACAACATTAGCACTTCCTAAACATTTCGGTGGCGGTATGTATACATGTGCCAGTTTTCTAAAATATGCAAGTCTAGTGTTTTTGTTTGCCATGCTTTTAAATTCTGGATATCCTGGGGAAGAGAGGGTAATGGTGCATGGTGAATGTATCTAATAGCCTGCTGCTACTCCTAATGTTACTCCTATGGAGCTGTGGTTCCACAGTCCTGCCCACTTCCCCTCCATCAGTTTAAGCATGTGGGACCGTCTGCCCTCATGGACTCAAAAGGTGGGATTTGCCTACTTTTGAATTTTAGCAATAGAAATGATGCATGTTCAAACTTTTAAAAATAGATTAGAGGTCTGTGTTACATGAATTTGTGGTGTCCCCCTGTTCCCTGAGGACAGACACCAATCACAATCACTGTGACATGTGGCATCTTTGGCCATCTCAGCAAAGGCCGAAGACTAAGCATGGAAACTGAACTATGCTTTCGTCCCTAGATGTAGTCTCTCCACGTCATGACTAGGCATGGGAAATCTTACTTATACTGCATTTATACATGATCTGTGGGGAAAGAACTTAATTACCCAGGGCTAGTAGTCTGTCGTCTTTTCCAAACACTAAATTCATCATCATCATCATCCGTCTTTTTTTTTTTTTTTTTTTTAAGGGTGGGAGAAAGGGAAAAAAAATTCCTTACATTCACCTCTAAATCTGACCACAGTTTTCAAATCCATGTATTTTCATCTTTTTGGTCCAAGACAATTTTCAACCTTTTCATACTGTTAATGTTGTAAAAGTGTTGTTACCTGTTGAAAAAAATCTTTTCAATTACTATAACAGAATGTCATTAAATTAGATCTAAACGCTTAGTGATAGGAGTGTCCATAAATTATCTTGCATATGAAGGAAGAGGAAATACCTTTTTCACATGAGGCCTGCACTTGAGTGATACAGTACATATAAACGTGCTGTTTAAAATAATGCATGTTATCGAGTCAGTGATCTCACCTCATTGAGCTCAGGCTTTCCCCAGTCACTGAAGATGGTGAAGCAAAAACAATACTATCGTTAGAAATGCTTTCTACGCTTATTCTGTGTGTTGTTTTGTAACACTCTCCTGCGTTCCAGAAGAGACCCCTTGTGTTCAGTATAGGGTATGGCACTATTGAGACAAGAGTTATTGTGCATTGGAATAGCAGCTACAGTACAGGCCACTGTAATTCAAATCATTTTATGGAGTACAAAATAAATTTGACTTAATAGGATACCAAGTATCAGGGTACATTTTTCTTGTTGTGATGGAGACTTTATCTAATGTAATACTACTTCCTTTTATATCTAAAAGTGCTTTTTAAGGGATGAAAGCTCTAAATATAATGTGGAAATGCTTTTTAGTTTTTATAGTATTAACATTTTATAGGAAATTCCAAACTTGTAAAGAGGTTTGCCCCATTGGCATGCTTGTCTGATGAAAGACTTCAGAACTACTACTCACTTTCTGTGAATATAAAATTAATATAAGTAATCGTGGGGTAGAAGATGGATTCAGCTGTCTTCATTTTGCTGTCCACATTAATCCTACCAGGCAGAAATCTACTGGTACGTGTTAAGGATCCTTAGTGCAATAGAGTTGGTGGGGCAAATGTTTTCTGAGACAGTTTTGTCCTTTTCCTATTTATCCCATTTCTCCAAAGGCAAACTGCTATACCTCCTTTCAGGAAAGGAAAACCTCTGATCTCTGACAAATCTGGAAATCCTCCATTAAATGACCTCATGTGTCCTAAATGCTTTTGGTAGCAGGTGTAGTATGAATAGCTGGCATGTTAGCCATTACGCAGTGAGCATTGTAGCTTTCTCTAGTATCTTTTTATAAACCTCCATGCTTCAGGGCATAAGGCTTCCTCAGAGAAGGGGGGTAGGAAGAAATTTTCACTATTGACCAGTTATCCTATAGCCGCTGGTTTTTTTTGCATCTTCTTCTGAAGCATCTGGTACGAGCCACAGTTGGAGACAGAATGCTGGACTGGATACGTGACTGGTCTGATGTAGCTTTGGCAGTTTCTGTGCTTGTTTTTCTAATCTTAATTCACAAAGCAAGCTGTCCAAAGAGAGGTTTTTCACCATTACATAAAACAATTTTGCTAAACATAAAGCACTGCATCTGAAGGTTTTAACATGCCATATTTTCTAAGCATGCAGTTAAAGAAAGTGGCATAAGTAGGTTTCCAAACTAGGTAGGTGGGAAAAAAAATTGCAAATCTATTGTGACATCCAGGAGAGTGCTTCATGTAATAAACAGAGATGAACAAATAAACTGCTGTGGGAGTGGTATGTATAATCTGACTAATCAGATTATAACTATGGTAATGACCTCTCATGTGTCCATGATAACTGACAGTTCTTCGTTTGATGCTCTACTTAACCAGAGGTGTATGAGACTAGATCCATACCAAGGATTTTTGTTTCTCATTTAGTGTTGCCGACTGTGGGTTTTAAAATACAATATAGAAGTATTTCAAGATAAATTTAGTTTACATTTGAGCCCATTTCTGTGTCATATCTAGTTTCTTCTCTTTCATCCGAAATCTTATTTGTTCCATCCTTTCCTTTTCATTTCTGTTCTCTCCTCAGATGTTTCCCTGAGCTCAGATTTTCATTTGAATCCTTATGTTAAACTATTCATTTTGCGCTAACCATCTAATCTGAATGTCAGTTCCCAATAATTTTAGTCAGAAATTCATCAGTAAAGGCTGAACAATGAATAAAAACTTCAATTAACTTTCAGTTTTTTTTCCTTTCTGATTTTTTTCCCTCTTGTAGGCTTTGATTGGAACTTGGTGTTCAAATGGGATTACATGACACCAGAGCAAAGAAGAGCAAGACAAGGAAACCCAGTTGCTCCCATAAAGTATGTTCCTGTCAACATTTCCCCTCACAAAAGAATGTTATAGATATTTTAAAAAGTGCAACTTCCTGAGCTACTATCTCCCAAATGTTGTCCACCACAAATGATCCCTAAGCTAACTGATAAGTGCTAGGGAGTTCTTTTATGAAAGTTTATATGCAAGACAAAAACTTGCAGTACTGTAATGTTGTTCCAGAACATTGCATGAAGCAGAGTCATCCATTACTTTTCTCCTTCCCCATCGTTCTACCTAAACTTACAGTTCTTAGTATTGTTCAAGCTGGTGTTGTACCACATGGAACAGAAGCAAGAAACTGATAGTACAAGTCTGTGGATTTGAATGGAAATAATCACTGTTATTCATTGTTCAGCTTCCATTATTGATATACATAATCAGCAAAAGTCTGATGGCATTTAATAGTTAACATCAAGAGCTTTTGATTTATCCCTTTTTCTAGAATGTGTAGAACTATTTTTAACCAGTTGGTTGGCCTGTTAAACATCATAGATTAACTATCAACAGTTAACTATCAGATGTATATGACATGAACACATTATAACATATACTCTGTGTACACCACTTGGCTTGACATACATTGAAAAATGTAAATGGACCGAGGCCTATTATGACCGAATGGACTACTTCATTTTCCCCAGCTGCAGAAAGGGGATATTGACCCTACCTCATTGGGATAATGAGGCTTAATTCTTTCATTGCTTGTATAGCACTCTTGAGACCCTCAGATAGAAACAGTTATAAGTGCAAAGTAACTATTATTTCTAAGGATCTTAGTGTACTGTCTGCACTTATAAGATGACCCCTTCTTTCTTGAATTGAAACTAATCTCTTTATTGTGCTAAGACTATGGTAAGGGTTTTAAAATTCAGTTTGACTCTGAGAATACATGTCCTATATAAAAGGAATATGAGACCTGACTAAGGATCTGGAAATAGAAACAAATTTTATCTATATAAGCCATGAAGCAGTATATTACTTAGAAATGCATACCACCACACTAGTATGTAGTGCTATACAAGGAATAATGACTAAATGCTTTTAAGATAAAAATATTGCAAGGCTACTTCAAGTAGGCATTCAGCCTTGAAGGCTCAAATGGTAGAGAACGATAAACTGGCAGATGATTAAATATTTAACTTCTGACTTTTCTCCCTTCTGTCTCTTTAGAACACCAATGATAGCTGGCGGGTTGTTTGTGATGGACAAATTCTATTTCGAAGAGTTAGGAAAGTACGATATGATGATGGATGTGTGGGGTGGAGAAAACTTAGGTATGTACATGGCTTTCTTCTGTTTGTACAGAGAGAATTAAAATGATCGTTAAGACTAAGTGGATTATTAGCAAAAATTCATAGACAACCAAGCTTCAGTTTAAAATAAAGAATTAGAATAGGGTAGGACTAGCATGTTGAATATGAATGACTGAGAGGGAAGCATTTGTTAACTATACAGTTCAATTATTTTTGTGAAAAGGCAGGCCAATAAAATGGAAGTAAGAAATTACAGGAATACAGATTGCATTTTTGAAAAATAATTTCCGGTATAGCTCTAAAATGGCATTCTCTTCTAGCTAAATTGATTAAAATGCTGCAGTGTCTAAGTGCCACCAGTTTAAGGGGCTTCTTAAGATGTTGGTGAAATTTAATCATGTAAAGCAGAACACACAAGTTCATGAGTTTAATCCTCTTATGTATACTTTAAGAAATCAATTAAAATGTAGCTGGCTGAAGACTGATCTAATATAATTTTTTATCATCTGTCCTAGTAGACCACTTGGCCCTAAGTTTAAGATAGTTCTATTATTTTGGGGAAAAACTGGCCTTTGGCAGTGTTCTAATTCATGTTCTTGGGCTAAGGGTGATATTTGAGCTGAATAATTCTGTTTTGGTGGTTTGGATTACAGTAGCATGAAGTTTTTTGCTTCTGCTAAGAGTGGTGTATTCAAAAACATTTTTCACTGTGACAACTTTTTAGAGCTTCCAATTTGCTGTTGTCTTTACTGAAGGACTATATTGAGCATCTTAGTCATTTTTTGAAATAGTTTAATTTAGAAACCAGTTACAGTTCAAATTTGTGCACTGAACATGCAAAGTACACTACTTTCAAACTTTTAGTGTGTTGTCATCCATCCATCCTCCATTCAGGGTTTTTACATACACACTTATTTAAAGCCTTGGAGTGCATTTATCTGAATCTGTTGTCAGAAGTACACTACAGTAATACAAATAATTCCAACATTCAAGGGTTGGAAGGATTGTCTGGTGTGAGTTCCTGTACAACACAGGCCATGGAACTTCGCTAAAATAACTCCTGGCTGAACTAGAATACACATTCTAGTATTAAAACACTTGAATCAAGAGTTTGGCTTTCATGTTGATTGTGCATTACTAATGTTGCAATTATGTCACCTTTTAAAAAAATTACCAGGAAAGTCATTGTAAAACTAATACTGCACGTTGCAGTTGACTTTACTTTAACGGAAAGCATTTTTAAACCAGTGCATACACTATTACCCTTGAGCCAGTCAGTGTATTTTAATGCCCTTCTTTCTTTACCTGCTGAGGGAAGGTTCCAACAGCTCACTCAGTCCTTTTTTCCTTCAGTGGGAACACAGCCCTGAGATCCCTGTCCAAGCACTTTTTCCTCCTGCTGTCCCACACATTCTCCATACGGTTTCCTTTCACTTCATCTCCCTGAATACTCTTTGGGCCCTAATCCAGCAGAGCACTTAAGTACATGTTTAACTTTAAGCATGAGTAGTCCTATTGCCTTCATGTGCTTAAAATTAAGCAGGTGCTTAAATGCTTTGCAGAATCAGGGCTTTGATGGGGGGCGGTGAGGGCAGGCTGGAAGCTGTAATTCTCTCAAGGTGAAGAGTTCCTGAGACTAACAAAGACCTGCTTTATGGTGTTTCCTCTGTTCCCTTCTCCCCATGTGGAGGGATGTGAGGGAAGCTAGAGGCAATTCTGAAGACTCCCTGGCAGTGACTTCTCTTCCTATTATGGGTGTCAACTACTGCACAAATAAAGTAATAGTAGCAAGTAGTGAACTTTCTGCAGGCGTCACATGATTAGTCAAAAATCAATTGGCAGGAAAAATTGAATATCCTTCATTTTTCTGTTTAAAATGCACAATACGCACACCAGGTACTTGATATCTACATTGTACAGCAGTGGACATCTAAATGTTCAATCATCTAACTTGCTGCAGTAATAATATGTCTAGATTGATTGGGAAGTGCTGCAAGTAAGTAAAACAACTTACTGGATATTTAAAACATTAGTTCTAAATGTTCTGCTGAAACTTACTGTTTAAAACTTAGCATTATTTCTATTGAAATATTTCTCCTGGATATCCAGTTGAGAGAACTAAAGGAGGTTTTATTTACACACATGTACACTTGACTCTATCAATTATAAAATGGCCTTGTAGTGTTTTGATGTCTATTTAACCATTATTTTAAACAATTAAGAGGTGATGTATTTTTTTGTCATTGTTAAATACAGTATTTTTGTTGTGTGACATACGGAAACTGGCTGTAGATCAGTGACCTTAGCTTTGGGAACCCTATTCCTAAGAATAACAAAAGAGCATTGCAGAGAAACTGAAGAATTTGAATATGGTGGGGAATAAGATATACTGCTAACACATTTGGATCTAAACTCAAGTTTAGAGGTTCTTCTTTGTAGTGGTTTGATTTTGTTAAAACCAGTTCGTAAGCAAGCAAGACTTCCTTCATAGTTTTTATATTAGTGTAATGCTACAGCAACAAGAATGAGCCTGTTGTTGAACGGATCTATACAAATATCATTACACCATTGGGGAATATGTAGTTCTTCGAGTGATTTGCTCACGTGTATTCCACAATAGGCGTGCATGCTTGCCACGTGCGCCAGCGTCGGAAGTTTCTCCCCTAGTACCCGTAGGGGAGCGCCCCAGTGACCCCTGGAGTGGCGCCTCCTTGGCGTGGTATAAGGGGTGCTGCGCGCTCCCCCCACCCTCAGTGCTTCGGAACTGCTCTGCTCCAGTTTTGCTGTAGCTTGTCCCCAGAACTCTTGTTTGTTCAGTGTATGTGACCTATAGTTAGTGCTCGATTCGTTTTAGTTTAGTTTAGCTGGCGCGCCCAGGCTGGGGCATGCCCCACGCCCCAGGTTTTAAGTCGCGCAACACTTGTAAGCGCCTGATGCCAGTGAGTGATCCACACACAGACTGTCTGTTGTTTGGGTGAAACTCATCTCAGCGATTGCTGTAAGATTTGCAAATCTTTTAAGCCTCAGACCAAGGGAGAGAGAGACATTAGGCTCTGGGTTATCCTCATGGAGTCATCATTGACCCAGACTCCAGCGCGCCACTCCAAGTCGGTACCGGGCACCGCGCTGTCAGAGTGCGGCAACCCCCCGGCCCCATCTACTAGTCGGCACCGCTCCCTGTCCACAGGGCACGCCAAGAAGGCTAAGAAGAGGCCTTCTCTGCCGCGGCACTGGAGTAAATCTGGGTAGAGACTAGACCCATGTTGGGCAGTCCTTGAGCCCTATCAGCCTCTAGTCCTCCGACTCAAGTCGAGCAGAGTAGCCCGGCCCAGTTGGAGCAGACTTCCCTGGATGTCCGGATACCCTCCACTCTGGAGGCCCTGCAGGCAGCCCGGGATGTCATATCCATGCTGGTACCAGGAGCACCACCACGCTCCAGAGGCAAGCCGCTGCTGGGATCTCCGCAGTCGCCCCTGACTCGGTCAAGGGAAAGTTCCGTGTGTAGCCCACCTGGGTCGCCGTCGACTCCCCCCAGGTTGTCTGGCTGGGTTCCGTCTGACAGAGACTCCAGGCACCGCTCTGCCTCGAGGAACGAACACCAATGGGACCAAGGCAGATGACACCAAAGGTCCTCATCTCGGAGGGACTATTGTAGCTGGTCGCGTCACGAACGTCAATGCTTTTGCTGTTCATCGTCCCGCTCCAGGACCCCACCACGGCACCACTCCCGCAGCCCCGGGTGTCAATCGCTGGCGAGTCGCTGTCACGGATCCACCCGTCAGAGCCAATTGCCGAGCAGCTGTTACCGACGGTACCAGTCCTCCACGTCACGATCTTGGCCACCACTCCTCCCGGTCCAGGGACAGTGGCAGGTCGTACATCATCCCGGCCTCCCTTCATAGCTGTCCATCGATGGGTCAGGCCTCCCAGGCTGAACATCCCGCTCCCCCGATGCCACAGCAGGTGCAGTGGCACCGGACCCCATGACCAGTGTAATGGTACCAGTGGGCACCGTGGCCCCCGATGCAGCCCCCGGTGGGGGTTCACTCAGTGGCTGGAGCCTCAAAGGACTGTCGGCCTCTCTCTCCCGGCCTCTGAGGAAGGAGTCGGTGAGACATACATCCTCAGCACCATGCACGGAGACCGACCAGGTGGTAGACCCTCTGGTGACGGTAGACACGCAAAGTATGGCACCGGCCTCCTCGCCCTCCCCTGATGAGGCGATTACGGCCCCTCCTCTCTCCATCCCGCAGGAGGACTCAAGGCCCACTAAGACCTATTAAAAAGGGTAGCATCAAGCCTCAACCTCCAGGCAGAGGAGGTGGAGGAGCCCTCGGACTCCCTGTTTAACGTACTTTCCCCCTCAGTACTGGGCAGGGTGGCCTTGCCTCTCCTGGTCGCACCTCTCGTGGAAGGTAGCCTTCCTGGTGGCGATCATGTTGGTGAGGCGGGTCTCAGAACTCAGGGACCTGACCTCCGAGCCCCCGTACATGGTATTCCATAAGGATAAGGACCAGCTCCGCCCACATCCTTCATTCCTCCCAAAGGTGGTCTCTGCCTACCACATAGGTCAGGACATTTTCCTGCCGGTCCTCTGCCCCAAGTCCCGTGCGTCCAGTGCGGAGCGCCGCCTCCACATGCTGGATGTGTGAGGGGCTCTGGATTTCTACTTGGAGTGGACAAAACCGTTCAGAAAGTCCTCGCAGCTGTTCATCGCCTCGGCCGAATGCATGAGGGGTCGGCCAATCTCCACTCAGCAGCTCTCCAATTGGATCACGTTGTGCATCCATACCTGTTATGGCCTGGCGGGAATCCCCCCCCCGCCGTCAATTGTGAGGGCACACTCAACTAGGGCGCAGGCCTTGTTGGCTGACTTTTTGGCCCATGTCCCCATCCAGGATGTGTAGGACTGCCACGTGGTCTTCAGTTCACACTTTCACCTCACGTTATGCGATTGTCTCCCAAATCAGGGAGGACGCCAGGGCTGTGCTCCGTCCCAAGAATTTGTGAACTCCTCCCACCTCCAACAGATAGAGCTTGGAATCACCTATTGTGGAATATACATGAGCAATCACTCGAAGAAGAAAAGACAGTTACCTTTTCCATAACTGGTGTTCCTCGAGATGTGTTGCTCATGTCTATTCCACATCCCGCCCTCCTTCCTCTCTGTCGGAGTTGTCTGGCAAGAAGGAACTGAGGGTGGGGGGAGCGTGCAGCGCCCCTTATACCCTGCCATGGAGGTGCCACTCCAGGCGTCAGTAGGGCGCTCCCCTACAGGTACTGCTAAGGGAAAAACTTGCAACACTGGTACACATGACGAGCACGCACACCTATTGTGGAATAGACATGAGCAATTCATCTCGAAGAACACAAGTTACAGAAAAGGTAACTGTCTTTTTTTCTGACTGTTTGTGCCTTTTTGATAAAATCACAGATGTGCATCAATTCAAAGGTGAATAGTTGGGACCGTATTCTAATAAAAAATATATCCCGATGCCTGCGATACGTAATGGGTGAGGGAGGGAGGCAAATAAGTTTTTTTTTTTAAATCTTCCCCCAATATCTTGGATTTTAAATGACTTAAATCTATTCAGATTTTAGCTGCGGAGTTAGTTAAAACTGCAATGAGTTTTGGTTGGGTGGTTGGTCGGGAGGTGGGGGGGGGAATTGTGTTAATTGAAACACAGCAAACAGTGATGTATAATAAAGGAGTCTATGCATAATATATAAAATAAAGGGTCATTTATGAAAGGTATTGCACAATTTATTGTAAAAATAAAATCAACTTCAATATTGAATACAAACGCTATCTTGTTGGACTGAATTCATGATTATTTGTCCTTTTTTTAAAAAGCTAGCTTTTTTGTGCAAACTGTACCAGTTCTGATTCAATGGTCTGACATTCAGAAGAAATCCTCCTAAAGCCCTTATGAATTTTAATATTGACATCTGTTGTGTGCTTACCCTTCACTCAGCCCTCTGCTGAAATTATGCAAACTAGCTTCAAACTTTCATCAATGAGTTCAACTCTACATAGCCCACACTTGAATTTAGTTGTTTTGTTTTGTATCAGTCCACTATAGATTTTAATCTCTGGGCCAAAAGCTGTGTAAACTCTCTCGTAAAACTCACCAGTGGAACTTTATAAATACTGGCAGGCAAAGGGATATAAATCCATAGCTGCTTCTCTAGAGTTTAGAGAACACTGAAGTGAAACAGTCAGACACGCTGAGCCCAATTTGTTAGCTTTTTTCATGTTCTCTGCAAGCTAAATATCTTCCTTTAATCCTATGTGACATAGTGCATATATTGGAAAAATGTGTTAAGGGTCAGACAAATTACTTTAGGTTTGTGGATACTTACCATGCATTCTTAATTGCAGAGATTTCATTCAGAGTGTGGCAGTGTGGAGGGAGCCTTGAAATTATCCCATGTAGCAGAGTGGGTCATGTATTCCGCAAGCAACATCCTTACACCTTCCCTGGTGGGAGTGGTACTGTGTTTGCAAGGTAACTATTTGCAAGTTCTTGGCTAAATCATGGAACTGTGGATTTTTGTTTTTTTTCTAGTTAGCCAGCAGGTGGCAGTAACTTCATTAAACTTCCAGGGCCTTTTACTAAAAATATGTACAATATGATCTGAAGTGAAAATCTTATGAATAAATTTTTTAATTAAAAGGAGATTACTTTTCATCTCTAGTGATAACTCAGATGCTCGAATTAGGGCAAAAATAAAAATTGGAAGACTAAGTGACAGTGGTGAAACGTTTTAATGAAGAGGTGAGGAATTGCCTAGTATCAGCCGGAAGAATTCTGGGCCAAATGGGGAAAGGGAAGAAATGGAAAATCTTTTAACAACGGGAAATTTACCATCAGCTTTGAAAACTTTGTATATCTTCTTAAAAGATCTTGTGGGAAATAAAGGCTTTATCTTCAGTATTCAGTCTTTAAAAGATGAAGAAAATTAAATTGTTCATTTTTCCACTTTGGACACTCAGACTCCACTAACACTGTGCTCGTTTTGTATATTTGTGTGTTGCATTTTGGTTTTGGGTTCCTGGTTCAATAGTAAACAATTCTGTGGTGTCATGTTAATAATCACATAGGCCCAGATTCTGATATTTGCAATGAGTAGTAGCTATTAGAATCTGGCTGGTCAAAAATATCCACTCCTTTCTCTTTCTGTTTGTTATATGAAGTTTTCCTTCCTTATACTGTAACTTTAAAAAAAAAAACAAAAAAAACACCCTTTTTGAGGCATCATGGTTCAGTAGTTAAGAAATCCCATCTCTGCTATTGATTCACTGTGTGAACTTGAATCCCTAACTTTTTCTCAGTTTTCCTTCTGTAGAATGAGGAAAGTGATTTTTATCAATGTTTGTATAGAGCTTTGAGACCTATGCCTCAAGGTACTGTATAAGTACAGTGTAGTAGTATTACATTCACGTTATATGAAATTTTCACTGATGTGTTGTTTCCCTAAAGAACCAGAGATGCAGCATGAGGCCTGGTATACACTTAAAATTTAGATCAACCTAGGTATGTCACTAAGGGGTGTGAAATTGAGCACCATAGCTATGCCAGCCTAACCCAGAGTAGGATACTACTAGGTTGATGGAAGAATGCTACTGCCACTTGGCGAGGTGGATGGAAAAACCCTTTCTGTCACTGTAAGAAGAATCTATATTATGTCGCAACAGCAGCATAGCTGAGCCACTGTAGTATCCATAGCATAGACAAACCCTTATTCTAGGCACAAAGTATGTTGAGCGTTTGTGTTTGGGAATTCCTCCAAGTTGATGAAGCATCAATAATTTATAGGATTTACAATATGCTAAATGCAAACAGAATAAAATGTATTTTGTACTGTAGGAATTCTGGAGTCCAAGCAAATCATAATCAACAAGTCATCGAGAGCAGTGGTTTTCAAACTTTTTTTTTCTGGTGATCCAGTTGAAGAAAATTGTTGATGCCTGCATCCCAATGGAGCTGGGGATGAGGGGGTTGGGGTGTGGGAGGGGGTCAGGGCTTTGGGCTGGGGGTGCAGGCTCTGGGCTGGGGCAGGGGATGAGAGCTTTGGGATGCAGGAAGGGGGTCTGAGTTTGGGGGGGCTCAGGGCTGGGGAAGAGGATTGGGGCACGGGCTTACCTCCGGAGGCTCCTGGTCAGCAGCACAGCCAGGGTGCAGAGGCAGGCATCCTGGCACCACGGACCGCATTGCGCCCCAGAGGCAGCCAGCAGGTCTGCGCAAGCGGCTCAGAGTGGCTCTCGCCTGCAGGCACTCCCTCCCCCTTCCCCCAGCTCCCATTGGCTGGGAACCGGCCAATGGGAGTACAGACCCAGTGCTCGGGGTGAGGGCAGTGCTCAGAGCCCCATGGGCCTCCCTGCCCATGAGCCAGACCTGCTGCTGGCCATTTCCAGGGTGCAGCGCGGTGTCAGAACAGGTAGGGACTATTAGTTTTTGCTGGCTGGCCGCCAGGGTTCCTGGGTGCTGAGCAAGTCCACCCAGTGCCTTGCATTCCACAACCCAGTACTGGGTCGCGACCTGAACTCTGAAAACCACTGATCTAGAGAGCCCAGACCTAGAGAACCAGACGTACGTTCTTCACACCTGGAAGCTCCTGACCCAGTCCCTTAGGCAGTGTTTCACATTAGATAAAATACTCTCTCTTTTGGAAGTGCAGATTGATTCTACTTTTTGTGCAGCACTAATGAATTGGCTGATTTGGTGAAATAAAATTACTGGTCTTGTTTCTCTGAATAGTTTTAGCAGGGATTTTTCTTTGAATATCTGCTTCCCCTTTCTGTTGAGATCTGAATTTTATGCTGCTGTGGAAAATTAGCAATGGCACATGTGAGGAAACAAAAGATTGATAATGAAATACCCTGTCTTGATTACAGCCCTGCTCCAATATTAATATTACACCAGGGAATAGGAAGATCTACTGATTCCACTATATGGGTTGGTTTCAGAGTAGCAGCCGTGTTAGTCTGTATCCGCAAAAAGAACAGGAGTACTTGTGGCACCTTAGAGACTAAATAAATTTGTTAGTCTCTAAGGTGCCACAAGTACTCCTGTTCTTTATATGGGTTGGGTTTATGACATAACTGCATATCAATTTCACAGTAGCTTTCCAGGGTCATGTTAATGAAAGACTATGTGATTTGCACACTGCTCTGCAATTTTCAGTTTTGGGCTAATGCCAAGACGCTTTTCCTCCCATAAGACTTAATAGGTACTTAATACAGATGGGTGAAATTTTTCAGACAAATATCTTACTTGCCAAGAAAGCACATTTGGGTTAACCAAAACTATTTGCAAATTCGTGTCAAATACATAGAATTGTTTCAACCAAACTGGAAAAATCAAAATGTTTTGATAATGTTAAAATTCAACTTTTTCAGTTCTGACCAAAAATTCTATTTTAAATTTCAGGCATTTTGACAAAGGAAAGGCACTAGATTCAAAAAATGACAAGAGGTGGTGGTTCATCCCTTAAAAGCTGTAGCCCAGTGGTTAGGGCATTCACCTGGGATGCGGGAGACACAGAATTTGAAATTGGGTCTCCCACATTGTCGGAGAGTGCTCTAATGTCCAGGCTCCAGAGTCATTCTCACTCTCCCTGGCCCAATGACTATCCCTTGTCATTCATAGAGACAATTCATACAGGGAAAGAAAGTGCTTTTAAGGGAGACACCATCACCATCTTCCCAGCAATTTTGTTAATCTAGTCCTCCTTTCCTTTGCTTTTTTCAAAATGCCTGAACGCTGAAATGAAAATATTTGGGTCACAATGAAATGTTTTGTCATTACTGAAACATTTTGTTTTGACTCAAGTTTTATTTACTTTTCGATTTGCTGAAAAAATTAGAAAGTCATCCTTTTTTTTTGTTGGTGAATAATGGATTTTTTTTTTGGTTCACTAAGCTCTTGTACTTTAATATATATAAATATAGCTCCGATTTGAGCAACAGGAAAGGATGTGTCTATATATAATATAACCAGGGCCGGCGCAACCCATTAGGCGACCTGCGTGGTCGCCTAGGGCACTACAATTTGGGGGACAGCGACCGCGGCGGTATTTCGGCAGTGGGACCTTCTGCCGCCTCTGCAGGGGGCGGCATTTTGGGGCGGGACCTTCTGCCGCCTAGGGCGGCAGGAAAGCTGGCGGTGCTTCTGAATATAACTGTGTATGGTAAATCAAATTACTGTTTGTCTGAAGCACTATCCAAAACTGCATTTGGGTTGGAAAGGATCTGGCCTGTGATGTCACAGTTATGCAACCAAATCACAAGGGTGCACAGGTAGGACCTCCTCATTCAAACAGATATCCTTATGCTCATTAGGTGTAATGGGTGAAAGGGGAAAATACTGGAAGGGAGAATCTTTTTAAAACATGTCCCTATATTTGTTCTTCAAAATGATTTTAAGAAACCAATACCAACTTGAACTGTAAAGACAGTGGAAGTGTGTAACCAATGTCTCTCCTGCTCTGCCTTTCCACATAGCTGATTTTCCTCCTCCCCTTTTGGTTGCCCATCTGCCTCATGGACTGAAAGGCTGTGAAAACCCTTACAAGTCATTCTAATTGCTTTTTATTTGGGGGGTGGAGGGGTGGGAGGATGATATGGTTAATTAATGCAATTTTGTTTACACTTGAATTGCTTTGACCAAATAAGAAGTATCCCTGACAAAAGCCAGAAGCAGAAGGGGAGTGAAAAACAACTCCTCGGCTTTGGCTGAAAGGGAGTTTTAGAAAATTAGCAGTTTCCACAAGGAAATTATCATCAAACAAAACGCAGAGACTGTTTGTTTGAACTTCCTCTTCACTTGTGGTTTTTGCACTCAGGAGTTTTTGACCAGCCTTTTTCAGCTCATGGTCATTTAATTTCCACTGCAGAAGCAGAAGGATACAAATTAAAGATGTCTTTAACTCCCAAACCAATATGTGTTATCCACAGATAACATAAGAACAGCCATACTGGGTCAGACCAAAGGTCCATCTAGCCCAGTATCCTGTCTTCCAACAGTGGCCAATGCCAGGTGCTGCAGAGGGAATGAACAGAACAGTCAGTCGTTGAGTGATCCATCCCCTGTCATCCACTCCTAACTTCTGGCAAACAGAGGCTAGGGACAGCCAGAATATGGTGTTGCATCCGTGAACATCTTGGATACTAGCTATTCATGGACCTATCCTCCCTTAGCTGATGAAGATGGGTAATGTCCCACAAATCACTAGAGATTTTTTTATTGACAAATGTACAAAATAGTCTTCAGAGCATGGAAGGTACTAATGAAATAAAACTTTAATTCCCCAAATGATCACTTCTAATTTTGTAAAAAGATAATAAGGCTGTCTCTGGGAGCAGAGGGGTGTATGTGTGTGAAGAGAAAGTTTTCACAGGAGGAAGAGCTGAAAAACTACATTTTAGAAAGTTTAAAAAGTTTGTACTGGGAATATTGTCCCTATCCTTCCTGTCCAATTGCACATACCTCAGGAGATCATACAAATGTCTAAAAATGACCTAAAATAGCTTTTCGGTACATAACTACTTAAAATTGTAGGTGTCTCACAATCTCCCAAGTCTAGAGACAAACGCTGGTTCCACTGGGAAGATGAGAATCTCCCCCCTCAATAGCATGAAGCTCCTATTTCTAGCCTTACAGAATCTGATGACAACATACTATCAAATTGTGATATTTTTATGCACAGAAAATCTGTTACTGGGACTGGATTGCCCATCCCAATCCTCATCAGAGGTCATTTTCGGCATCTAGAAATATCATATTTGAAAGAGGGGGGGGGGGGAATATTTTCTTTGTAGGTCAGCCTACCAAAGAAAAAGCTTTTGGAAGCTGCCTAGCATTTTGGAATGTTACAAATGTTTGTAAATCCTGGAGGTGATGGATTAGTGGACAGAAGGCAACTGAGGCAGTCAGTGTGTGATATTTGTTTGATTCTGTAATATTTGCTACATGGATGCTGCTTCTGTGTATGCATATGTAACACACTGGGATTTTGCAGACAACTTCTAAGAGGTAATATGTTTCTGTGCAAGATTATCTGTTTAATGTTGAATTGATAAAAGTTTAGTTGCTTTTTGTGACTGTACTCCAGCAGAAGAGAGAACTTTTTGACAGAATGGCAAGAGGAATATCCTCGAGAATGACAAAGCTTTAGTCACATTGCAGCTCAGGTTTAAAGACACTGTTTATATAAAGATAAATATATAAAAATACACAGCAGTCTCTGAAGAGTTTGGACAACATTTTCATATCTTTAAAACAGAATTTTAAGTAGTGTTACAAACATCTAACCTTCAGCTTATTCTTGGTCATCTCAGCGGTAACAAAACCTCTAGGTTCATAAGTCTAAATGTTTCACCACTTACAATTATTTATCCATCTTGGTAGCATTCAAGTTGGTGTGCAGTGGGGGACAAAAAGGAGGTTGAGAAATATACATTCCATACGATGGTGTGTCAGTTTTCTCTGGCTTTAGTGAAAACGGCTTGTAAGATAAAAGGCAAACTGTCAAATATTGCCAGCTGTTGAGATTTTAGATTCTTCCAAGTTTCTGATTCAAAAACCACTCAGTAAATTTTGTTTCTTTGCAAGACGTGGCCTAATAAATTAACAAAGTTGCTTTCAAAAAGAGCATTGTAGAAAATGAAAGTCTTGAACTAAACTTTTTACCTTTTCTGATTGGACGCTTGGACCAGCGATTAGGACTTGTCTGCTATTCCTGTTTAACTCCAGGTATGAACTCTCTTATTGCAAAATAAGTATGTCCACACATGGAATTAATCAGGAATAGGTAAACCACTTTAAATTCACGCCCTATCTTATTATGGGTTAATTTTCATGTGTTGACAAGCCCTTAGGCTATCTCTACACTGTGGGGACTATAATGGCATAGCTGAGGCACTTGGTGTGGATTTTTCACACTCATTAGCATTATAGCTATGTTGACCTAAATTTTAAGTGTGGATCAGGCCTAAGTATAAGGAAGGCACAAAGTCCATTCCAAATGTGTGTGCTTCAGTCCTACCACCTCTGTGGTATGTGTAGTAGAGGGTGGCGAAAAAATAAACATAATCAAAACAGACAAAAATATGTGTCATGGATTGTGACAGGAAAAAACATAACCTGCATCTCAATTTGATTGTTCCTAGAAATACGCGTAGGGCAGCAGAAGTGTGGATGGATGAGTACAAAAATTTCTATTACGCAGCAGTGCCTTCAGCCAGAAACGTACCTTATGGCAAGTAAGTCTGATCTGCTGCTGCTTCTTCCTATTCACTTATTCTGTTTGCCATTAGTAGTTCATGAGGGCAAAGGGGTGTTTCATTTCTTTTAAATATATTTCTACTGATAAATGTCTCACTTATTAAACGTGCTTTAAAATTCATCAAATACAACTGCCAGAACTTGCTGTTTTTGTTTCTCTCTAGTATTCAAAGCCGAATGGAACTGAGAAAGAGACTTAGCTGCAAACCTTTCAAGTGGTATCTTGAAAATGTCTATCCTGAGTTAAGGTGAGTCTCAAAACAGCCTTTCTGGCAGTGTAGGTTCTTTCTTTACCTGGCTTGGCCAGAAACTTTACTACATGTCTCCTGCACAGGCATTTAGGATATTAGCTAGTTAAAATATGTCTCTTGCAGTTTTTGCTTACTACTTTATTCTGCTGTCATTTTCTTCACTGACCCATCCCTTTTCCTCTTGCCCCATATCCATATTGCAATTTCATCATGTGATTGTCACTGCCAAGAGGGCTGGCTGACTTCTCCAAAACTGCTGTACTCCTGGGCTAGCTGCTTGCTGGAAATGCATCATTCTTCATCCTTCTCCGCTCTCCTTCAAGCTGTTAGCTTCACCTATGTGGCATGCTTAGCTCTGTGAGCAGCCTTAAACTAGGTGCAGTGCAAAACTTTTACTGCCAGTTTAGTAAGTGATCCTCCCATGTAGAGTTATGTTATAGGTTAACTGAGGTCTTCAGATGAAAACATTTTAAGATACTTTAGAGGCATTGGTCAGAGCCCAGGCATGAGAATACAACCTATCCGGTTGATTTCCATTCATCTCTTCTGTAGGATAGAAAATCTTCAGAGCTGTATTTATTTACCAGACAAAGATTTTAAATGAATAAAACCACCATGCTCAATATCCTACTACTAACCCTACCTGTCAAATCTAAGGGTCTGTGAGCTAGTATCTGTCATACAACTAATCTTATTAAACAACTGTAGACTGGTATGTGGCTTTTATACAGTAGCACATTTCTTGCTGTAGGAGTTCCAAAACACTTTAAGTTAGAATACAATGAGATAAATACTGGTAGTACAGTGATTTATTTTTTTTTTTTTTAGGCAAAAGCAGCAGCTAATATACCCTCAGTAGAAACTTTCACAGACCCATAAACATTAGAACCTGTCTTTATAAAGAGGGATAATAATGGTAAGGAGACCAGTTATCCTTTTTTCTTTTCAAAAAGTGCCATGGGATATTTACTTTCCCTTAGAGTTGGGCAAAAGTGATCTCTGATGTCTCATTTGAACAGATGTTCCTCTCCCTGCAACTTCCCACACCTGTACCTACTGACGGATGTGCTTTAGGGTCTCTTGTTTTAGGATTTGCATGAATTTCATTTGAAACTTAACTAGAAATTTTAAGATTACCCATACCTTCCTGCAAGTCCTCAAGCAGCTAATACATTTGGCATTTTGTAGCTTTGTTCTGTCACCATCTTGAATTTTACCACAAGATGGCAATGCTAAATTTTAGTGGAAGGATCCTCAATGAAGGCTTATAGGTAACTTACAACAAATACTATTCCCTAGGCTTCAGTAAATAAAGCATTATTAACCTGTAATTCTTTACCATGTCAAACTTTTAAAATATCAGCTTAATTTATTTTGGATATTAGCAGTTAATTACGGCTTAAACCTCATTTGTAAAGTCAGTGTCCAGACCCTCATTCTTTTCTAATAAATGGCTCTTTTTTAAAAATGAACCTTCCTTAAAAGTTGGAGAGCTCAAGGGATTGTTCAGATCCAGGTTAGATTTTACTCAAAGCTACGTGTTCAGTTGTGCCATAAACTCTTGACCTGTCTTTTCAAGGCTTTGGGGCCAAAATGTCAAGATTTCAGTTGCATCCAAACTAGAATAAAAATTTACAACCATTGCAATTTTGAATCCAACCTGGAATCAAAACCATAGGGGTGGGTTCTGTGCAGGAATGACTAGATGAGATTTTATGTCCTGTGTTCTGTGGGTGGTCTTCTGGCCTTAAAATAAATAACTAAATAGTCTGACTACAAGTGGTGAGAACTGGGAAATAGAGCGCTCGCGCTCTCTCTCTCTCTCTCTCTCTCTCTCTCTCTCTAGATATATATAAATAAAAAAATCATATGCGTCTATCTGGGTAAGATTATCCTGCCTGAATGCATAAGAATGAAACAGTGACAAAAATAAGACCTCTGGGGTAAACAGCTTCAAAGGAGTTAACACTTGCTGGACCATCAACAGGGAAGAAATTGTCTGGCTTCATCCAAACTAGAAAGGTTTACTCTTTCCAGGGCTAGAGCCTGGGATCTTGGGGGATCCTAAACCTCCAAGACTTTAGAAAAGGGAGGGAGTTTGGGTGAGCTAGGAGAGACTGCGCAGGGTGTGTCAATGGAAAGTGGACAGTCTAGTAAACACACAAAGGAATGTAGTCTGCTTCTCCCTGCCAGAGAGAGAATCAATAGGGCAGAGGGGTCTTGCATCTTAAACTTTCCTTGCCAGCTTTTATAAGCAATACCCAAGTGTGTAGGTCGTCTGTTTTATCTTTTGATCTGTGTGCTTTGTTCTTTTGAAGAATGAATGAATAGTGCTTTGTTTTGAAGATGCAATTTCTGTGTCACTGCAAACTTATGTTGTCATGGGCTCCTAAAGGGAAACTCTTACAGGTGCCAAAAATGAGTTTGGGCTTCTGGTGTTAACATGGTTGGGAACCACTGGGGATTGCAAGTTAGAGACCCAGTCCCAAGGTGGTTGGACTGCTTGGTTCCAGCCAGAGTGAGGTGCAGGGAGCTGGCCTGTCAAGGTGCATTAAAGAGGGACTAAGGAGACCAAGGTGCAGTTCATCCTCTCGCTCTGACAAGGATTTGGATTCAGGGTTCTAGTTTTGGCACATTCTGTAACATTAATACATATATATATTCACAAATCTACATTAAAAAAAGTTAACATTGCAAAATCAAGTGCACAAAAATTAAAGAATTCCACAGTTAAGTTTGCGTGTGCAACTTTAATTGAACCCTCTTATATTGTGTACATTATGATAGTATTTAAGTGATCACACACTATATTTTCCACAGAATATCTGCCTTATTTAGTGCTCAGTGGGATGGGTGTGAAGGGAGGTCGGAGCCTATCCCTCATCTAAAGAAGAGGACGGGGGGACACAGGGTTGACCTGAGTGCCTAGAGAAACTGGTAGAAAGCAGAGGCAGTAGGAGCAGGATGTGGGAGGCGGAAGAAGTAGAAAAGGCAGGATAACCCAAGGCTGCCTCCCCACTCTGTTATCCTGCCATCTGTCCCTATTCCCCCATGTCCCTGTCCATTTCCATGTTTATTCCTCTGCATTTGAGTCAGGCTGTCTTCTTCTCCCCTTCCGTGCTGACTGGGTGCCAGCAGTGTGAACATAGGGAACACGGGAGAAATATTCTGTGCTCCTGGTTCTGGTGCCTGATGCTCAGCAGCCCTGGGGAACAACTGCAGTATAAGTCCTGCTCAGCTTTTATTTATTTATTTATTTATTTATTTATTTATTTAAGCATGCTCAATGCAGATGGAATCTTTGGAAATATTTGCTGCCAGTCCCTAAAAAGCCTGTACTGAATGTGTAATATTCTTGGGGCAGGGACTGTCTTTGGTCTCTATTTGTACAGCACCTAGTGTAACACCAATAGACTCCAGTCATCGGTGGGTAGGATCGAACCCAGGGCCTCTGGAGCTTAGTGCATGAGCCTCTACTGCTTGAGCTCAAAGCCATATGGTTGTTAGATTAATGAGTCTGCTCTATAGCCTTAGCTCTCTAAGTGGTCTCGGAGCCACCAGAGGGAACAGAACACCACACCCAGGAGGTATGTGGGTTACTCACACCATGGGTGGCAGGTGGAGCCCCCCTTAGCCCGTGGCTCTGCCCCTCTCCCTCCCCACCCCCACAGCCAGAGCCCCAAGACCCCCACAGCCAGGGCCACAAGTCTCCCCTCAGCCGGAGAGTTCCGAGAGCCCTGCCGAGAGGTGCCCCAATGTCGTGTTCTCTCCCCCCCCCCCCAATCTGCGCGGGGCTGCCCCGTGCCAGCTGCAACCACGCCACCCTTCTCCAGACCCCAAGCCACTGCAGAGAAAAGCCTCACTCTCGTCCAAAGATGCATTTGATAAGCCCATGCAGATTCTGGGGCCATTGAGGAGGTGGTATTTGCTACTCCGCTTCCTGGGTCCATCAGTCATCTCCCTGGAGTCCAAAGAGATGACTGATGAACCCAGGAAGCTGAGTAACAAAAGGTGCTGCCCCGGAACCTGCATGGGGCATAATAAAGCGCCTGGTCTGTTATACCTGCCGCCCATGTCTAGCACAATAGGGTCTTGGCCCTGGATTGGGGCTCCCAGGCACTATGGTAGTACAAATAATTAATAAACCATGATATTCTGTGGTCTATAAAGTCACCAGATCTCAGTGCATTTTTCATGGGGACTACAAAAGGCAGTCCTTAATGCCACAGAGACTCTGACAAATCTCCAAAGCAAGGAGGCATTAGTTTCTCAAAGGAACAGTTGGATTTGTGAACATTGTCGAAAATATGCTGCTTTGTCAAACTTCATTTTCAGAAATGGTAGAACTGTCTTTTTTTTTTACTGAAACTTAAAGAAAAAAAGCCTGGGGCAGAACTGCAGCATGCCAAATTTCTGCCTCACTGGTTAAAGTTTGACAAAGCCATGAGCTACACAAAAGAGGGATTTATAATGGAAAGAGTTACACAATGGAAAGTGTTATACAACCTTAACTACACACATTGCTGCCAGCCACACTTGTGATGTGACTCTCTAATGCTCATGCTCATGTTCATTGTAGTTCTCCAGTATATTTTACTCCTATTCAATCTCTTAGCCTACAAATACACTGAAAACCTTTGACCACTTAGTTATGAGAGCAGAGTCTCTTGACCAAATAATTACTTGTAACTTCTTCAAAATGTTGTGAGGAGTGGAATATAGCTTGTGTACCAAAATAAAATCATTACCTGTTGCCGATTGCCTCTCATCTAGAAGGCCATTAAGTAAAGGAAGGGCGTCAAAGTTAAAACAAGAGAAATTGAATTAAAACAGATGTTTCTTGTTTTATATTTAGGGTACCTGATCATCAAGATATAGCTTTTGGGGCTTTGCAGCAGGGTACCAATTGCCTCGACACTTTGGGCCATTTTGCAGATGGTGTTGTTGGAGTTTATGAATGTCATAATGCTGGGGGAAACCAGGTCTGTATGCTATTAAATTATTTTTTTAAAACCCATAGTCTTTTTCAAAAAATACAGAATTTGAGGCAGGCAGTCAATGTGTACTACACATTTGTGTTGGGAAGGTTGAATCAACAAGGTTGGCTAAATCATTTGTCCCTCAAATAACTTCTTATTTGAGTTTTAGAATCATAGAGGCCAGAGATGGAAAATGGGGATCAGATAATCCACTCCACATCTCAATATTGTAAATTGTCACTCTTACTCTATAGCCCTATCCCATCCTCCCCAAAAGTTACATCTTTATGAAAACGTGTTCCCTGTGGGGCATGTCTACAAAAAAATAATAGGTTGGACTGAGAGTTTATATCCCCATATTCTGTAAATGTCCTGAAGACAAGGGGAAAAACAAATATTTTTTTATATGGTGCTGTTCCCTTTCTCAGTGGGGGGTTGCAGAGTGTGAAAAAATCTTTCTTAAATCCCAGACGTGTTCTTTCAGAAAGCATAGGCACCAAAAGTCACATCCAACTCACAGTAAAGATGTTGTTTCAGTAAATCCTTTCCAATTTTTCTTTTAAAAACTAATTGCAAGTGTGTCAAAGCAGTAAACAAGAACGGAATGGAAACATTAATTACTGCAAAGGATCTAATTATACAGTGGTGTCTTACAGGCACCATTAACAAACTACTTGCATATGCTTTTCCTCTTGTTTCCTGTGCTGGTTTTGTACACAAACGGTTTTCAAATAGAACTCAAATACAATTAAATTGATATTAACATTGTTAATAAATAATTAACAGGATATATAGTTAATTTGCTAATCAGTCAGTTTTCTACCACATTAAACTATTAATCGCATCCCTTTAAATTAAATTGGGGGGGAGGGGGAAATCAAAATGAAAATCTGACCAGGATCACAAAACTAAAAAATACAAACAATTCCAGAAAAAGCATCGTATGAATCTGAATGCACTCCTACCATACCATCAGCTTTAGAGGCATCTTCAATTTCAGTCTCTTCTCCAGAGACGAGAGAGAAATTTTTCCAAGTGCTATTATATTTGATGACCTTGTGTAGCTGCAACTACAGCCAAAGAGCACACAGTACAACTCATGAGGAGAGTTGAAAAAAAACTTTAAGCCTCCTTTGTACTTCCCTGATCCTAGGCCAGCTTTTTCCTGATTTCGTCTCCCAGTGGAAGTTATCGCAGCTTGAAGGGGATGGGATTGCTCAGGTACCAGTACTCCAGAAAGAGTGTTCTGTAAAAACTAATAGACTAAATCTTGACTCTTGTTTAGACCCTGCATCTGATATTTTGTTCAGTGAATGTTTTGAAAACTGTCTTGGGAATCTCCCAAGTGGGTACAGGGCAGAGGCTGACTGCTGTGGCAAACTTGCCCTATACAGAATGAGCCTTGACACTACATTCAAAAAGCCAGTCATTTAAGTATGAGAATATCTTTGTTTGTTTGAGAACGTAGCAACCATTGTTGTGTACTTGATAAATAACATTGGCACAGCAGAAAGGGCATAGCGCTAATACTGAGAGTTACTGTTGCCCACACCCACACTGAGATATTTTCTGTCATCTGTGTGAAAATACTCATCCTTTAAGTGGAGAGCCCCAAACTGGTCTTGAGAGGAAAGGGTAAATATTAGGGCTGTCAAGCAATTGTCGGAGAAAAACAGAGTTCATTTTAAAAAAAATAATCACAATTAATCATGCTGTTAAACAATAATAGAATGCTATTTATATAAATATTTTTGGAAGTTTTCCACGTTTTCAAATATATTGATTTCAGTTACAACACAGAATACAAAGTGTACAGTGTTCACTTTATATTTTTATTATAAATATTTGCACTGTAAAAATAAAAAATTGTATTTTTCAATTCACTTAATGCAAGTACTGTAGTGCAAACTCTTTATCATGACATTTAAACTTACAAATATAGAATTATGTACAAAAAATAACTGCATTCAAAAATAAAACAATTTAAAACTTTAGAGCCTACAAGTCCATTCAGTCCTACTTCTTGTTCACCCAATCGCAGAGACAAATGTGTTTGTTTACATTTGCAGGAGATAATGCTGTCTGTTTCTTATTTACAATGTCACCTGAAAGTGAGAACAGGCTTTCGCATGGCAATGTTGTAGCCAGCATTGCAAGATATTTACATACCAGATGTATTTAAGATTCATATGTCCCTTCATGCTTCAACCACCATTCCAGAGGACATGCATCCACGCTGATGATGGGTTCTGCTCGATAGTGATCCAGAGCAGTGCAGACCAATGCATGATCACTTTCATCAGCTGAGTCAGATGCCACCAGCAGAAGGTTGATTTTCTTTTTGGCGGTTCAGGTTCTACAGTTTCCGCATCAGAGTGTTGCTTGTTAAAGACTTCTGAAAGCATGCTCCACACCCCATCCCGATCAGATTTTGGAAGGCACTTCAGATTCTTAAATCTTGGGTCAAGTGCTGTAGCTATCTTTAGAAATCTCACATTGGTACCTTTTTTGCGTTTTTTTCGAATCTTCAATGAAAGTGTTTTTAAAATGAACAATATGCTGGGTCATCATCCGAAACAGCTATAACATGAAATATATGGCAGAATGTGGGTAAAACACAGAGCAGGAGACATACAATTCTCCCCCAAGGAGTTCAGTCACAAATTTAATTAACACATTATTTTTTTAATGAGTGTCATCAGCGTGGAAGCATGTCCTCTGGAATGGTGGCCGAAGCATGAAGGGGCCATACAAATGTTTAGCATATCTGGCACATAAATACCTTGCAATGCCGGCTACAACAGTGCCATATGAAGTCTGTTCTCACTTTCAGGTGACACTGTAAATAAGAAGAGGGCAGCAGCATCTCCCGTAAATGTAAACAAACTTGTTTCTCTTAGCTATTGGCTGACCAAGAAGTAGGACTGAGTGGACTTGTAGGTTCTAAAGTTTTACGTTTTGTTTCTGAGTGCAGTTATGTAACAAAAAAATCTACATTTTATAAGTTGCATTTTCACGATAAAGAGATTATGCTACGATACTTGTCTGAGGTGAATTGAAAAATACTAATTTTGTTTCATTTGTACAGTGCAAATATTTGTAATAAAAATAATATAAAGTGAGTACTGTACACTTTGTATTCTGTTGTATTTGAAAATGTAGAAAAACATCCAAAATATTTAATAAATTTCAATTGGTATTCTATTGTTTAACAGTGCGATTAATCGCAATTAATTTTTTAATCGTGATTAATTTTTTTGAGTTAATTGCGTGAGTTAACTGTGATTAATCGATAGCCCTAGTAAATATGATAGAAGCTAATGTCAGCATGTGAAACTTGAAACTTCCAATGAAGCTGTACAGCTTCTGTAAGTTCACAATTGGACAAAGGGTTTTTTTTTTTCTGTTTTGGTCTGAGAGAGAATCTTCTTTAGCTCTTATGGTTGTGAAGAAAACCTCAAAAATATGAACCAAGGTGTGAACTGTTTTATACATTGCAGCAGAATCTACTCAGAGTGACAGCTCAGTTTGGAACCGCTAGTGAGTAGAGTTTGAGAGAAATCCCTCTGTATATTTCTGCCCATCAAGAATGAGCCATACTCAAGGAATCCCACTGTGGCATCTGAGCTCAACCAAGGGAAACCAAGCCCAGTGGAGCTCAGAAGAGCTGCAGGATTGTATTTTGAATATCTGCGTAATCTACTGTGAGAATTGCCTCATTCTGGCAATGTGGGGTTGGAGCCTGGAAGAATACTCTACCACTTGTTTTGCCTTCTCCTTTCTAACTTGCCCCCTCTCTGTCAGTCAGTGTCTGGTAATCTTCAAGGAATGATAGAAAGCTTTTCAGTTTTAATCAGGCTTGTATTATTATTTAAGTAACAGCTATGCAAAGGAAAGTTTTATATGCAGACAATAGGGGAAAGATTTTACTGAGTCCCCCATTGAGCTGATTTGAGTACTTAACTGTAAAGCATCTAGAACAGTGGTTTTCAAACTTTTTTTCTGGCAACGCAGTTGAAGAAAATTGTTGATACCTGCAACCCAACTGAGCTGGGGATGAGGGGTTTGGGGTGCAGGAGGGGGCTCTGGGTTTGGGGGGGATACAGGCTCTGGGGTAGGGCTGGGGATGAGGAGTTTGGGGGCAGGAAGGGGCCGGGCAGCACCGCCGTTGGGACTTTGGTCGGCAGTGCTGACCAGAGTCGCCGCGACCCAGTGCCTTACATTCTGTGACCCAGTACTGGGTCACATCCCGCTGTTTGAAACCACTAATCTAGAATGCCAAGGCTGTCAGGCAGTGCAAGCCTGACAAAATTGTTTCCCTTTAGCTTTCCAAAGGGAATACATTCTGAGCCTTAAGACACAACTATTGACGAGGAATATTCGTTTCTCTCCAGTTGTGATGTTATGCCACCATAGTTCCTCTGGAGCTTCTACCTCTGTGGACACTGCATGTGTGAATTAAAAAGTACCTAGCTTTCATTAACATAGTCCTGTTAGAAAGTGGACTGTGGTAACATAGGCTTAGGTACTTTTGAATTTGCCAGCAGCATGCACTCAGGGAAGTTAGATTGCAGCACTTTGGTGGGCTCTGCAGTTCACATCTACATAGTACATGCTGAGGCACTGTGTAGACATAGCCTCAGTTAGAGTTCATTGGAGCCCTCCTGAAACAACTAGAGTCAGAAAATTAGTGAAAATTTAAAAAAAAAATCTATTTTTAGAGAGCCTACCTGGTTCACAGAAGTAACAAGCGTTACTAGCTAGCTGGTACTGCTTATTTCCATTAAGCATCAAATGTGGATCTCAGAGGGTATACATGTTAATGTTCAGAAATTCATATGAGAGTTTTAAAATACTGGTTCCATTACATATTAAATCAAAGTCCTAACAAATAACCATTATTTTTACTTTGCTCTTAAACAATTGCAGTTAATCATATAAGGATTGGAGTGAAATATCCAACAAAAAGTCATGTTTCTGTTACCTGAAACTACACATTTTAAAAATACTTTGAGTATTTAGTTTGTTCTAAACTGAAAGTTTACAGTCTGAATTGTAGGTAGGTTTGTGGTTCACAAAGGGATCGGGGGAAGTTAACAATGTTCTTGTGCAGTCATATGATTTCCTGTACACCTATGATGTGTAATTTCAATGTCCTTAGCTGATGAATTGCTAGCAGCTGTTTACTAAATCTGTATGATGGTAATAGTTTGTAATGGTAGGAGATTGGATAAATTCTGATTATTCTTTGTGCGTATTCTCATGAGGAAATTGACTGAGTCATTCTTAATTCAGTGAAGTTGCAAGAGAGAATGCATGCCAAAAGTGCAGTTAAATCAGAAGATAAATCAAATGAAAAATTTGATGATCTAATTAGCTAATCTCTTCCGGTCATATGTGTTGCTTGCAAAATAGTTGTTAATGTTATGGCTAATAAATTCAGTCCTGTGCAACGAGGTCTCATATTACACAGCTCAGAATCCTCCTCAGGCACCAAGAGCAGACTTTATTCTTAAAAGGCCTGATTAAGAAGCGAATTGAAGGTGAAGAGTTGGCTTTCAATGGTAGAGGGAATTAGCTTGGGAGGAAGAAGGAAACCAGAGACTGGGGAGTGATCAGGAGCTGTGACAAGGGTCCCAGAGGGCTACACTGAGGTTACTCAGTTAGGGCAAACTGCAAAGAATGGGGCAGACAATCCTCAAAGCTGGTGGATATTCCAATACTTAGATTTACCAAACCAGCACAGAATAGCTTCTGTAATACCTCACTGGTTACCCAGAAGCCAACAACACAGTTCCCTTATAGCAACCCACCTTTGGGCTTCCTCCCAGACATCCAAGTCAAATATGATGAGGATCACTGAAAATCTTATTCATCATATAAGAAAGTTCTACCAGTCCCAAAGGGTCGGACACATTACCTCCCAACTTAGTGAATATTTCAGATCTTACCCAAATACGCACTTACAGCCAATTCTTATTAACTAAACTAAACTTTATTAAAGAGAGAATAAGTATTGGTTAAAAGATCAGTATACATACCGACATGAGTACAGTTCTGAGCTCAATTTCATAGTAGAGATGGTGAGCTTTGTAGTGGCAAAGAGTTCATTCAGAATTATTCCATAGTCTATAGTCCAATGTTGATATCCAGGGTGATCCAGGTGGGACTGGAGATCTGTCTTATGACTCAAGCTTCCCCACATAAAGCCATCAAGCAGATCTGAGATGACAAGATCAGTTCCCAAGAGTTTTTATACAGTTTTCGGGCAGCCTCTTGACGATACAGTCCTGGGTGAACAATAGGCTTTTGAAGTAACCTATTTCCTAAACATCACTGGAAATTAACTACCTGGATTAACATAAGGTAATTTATCCATTAAGCCGTTTATCTCAAACTTTAAAGAGACATATAGACCAGTGGTTTTCAAATCATGGGTTGCGACTCAGAACTGCACCGCCGTCTGGGCCATTAAAAGTCCTGTTGGCGGTGCTGCTCCGCTAAGGCAGGCTAGTCCCTAACTGTTCCGGCACTGCACTGCGCCCTGGAAGCGGCCAGCAGCAGTTCCGGACAGGCGGGAAGCCTGGCTCTGCACCCCAGCTGTGTCACTGACCGGGAGCTGCCGGAGGTAAGCCCACACCCAAAGTCCATGCCCCAACCCCCAGCCCAGAGCTCCCTCCCACACCCTGAACCCCTCATTCCTGGCCCCACCCTGCAGCCCTCACCCCCACACCCCAACCCTTTGCCCCAGCCCTGAGCCTGTTCCACAGCCCAAACCCCTCATCCACAGCTCCGTTGGGTCGTGGGCATCAACAGTTGTCTTCAACTGGGTCACCAGAAAAAAGTTTGAAAACTTTTAGACAATGACATTATTTCACCCAAGATTCATCTAAATGTTAATATTCCCTTTTGGTCTCTGAATCAATAGCTATAGTAATAGACAGGAACTGTCTGTTTACAGGGCTAACATCTAACGAGTTATAAGTGTAAACATACAATTAGTATCCCCTCTAATGTCATTCTCTAACAATATAGGTTTGCATTTCAAAGTTCTAGCCCATCTAACATGGGCCTAATTACCATTTACATACTTTTCTAACCTGTCTCTAAAGGTTGAATCTGGGTAAATTAGCCTGCGAGCTGCTTAACTCTTTTTGGCCATGTGTCACAAGAGCATAGAGACCAAACCTAGCATCAAAGCCAGCAGAGGGAGCACAAGGCAACAATGTTTCAGAGTTATGCTGAGGCACTGAGGGGATGTCTATCCAGTGTTTTGAGCCCAGGTGGGCAGATTTGCTTTGGCGGGGCCTACACCAGCATTCTAAAAATAGCTGCATAGATGACTCTTTGAGATGAGGGTCATACTTTGAAGCCTAGGGAGACAGAGGTGCAAGATGCAATTTCACAGTAAACTAGTTCTCAGCTACATTGGGGTTCTAGAGGACCATGTTTCAATATGGTTCCAGCTAAAATGGTCTCTGAATCTGACCAGTCATAACAAAAAGTTGTCCGTTTGGAATATTAGTTTACACTTCTTTTAAAACTGTGTGTGGAAAAAGCACTGTTCAAACACTTGATGCTTTAAATCCGAAGTGGGTTTCTTGGTCAGTCTCTTCTGAGCCTTTTTACAGGAGCCTAACATAGGCCAACTGAGCATGTGTGCATATGTTTTTGCACATTTCTATGTTCACAAATATATATATCATTTTATTTCCTTGTGTTCCAGGAATGGGCCTTAACTAAGGACAAGTCAGTGAAACATATGGATTTGTGCCTTACTGTTGTGGACCGAGCACCTAGTTCACTAATAAAACTCCAGGGCTGCAGAGAAAATGACAGTAGACAGGTGAGTACATAATGTATGTAACTCACTGTGCAAGCAGTTCTACTAGAAAATCAAAAATCTCCATGTGTGCACGCACACATGCATACTTAACCTGCTGAGGTTCTTGGCCTATACAAACCAATAGTTTGCTCCCTGCCCCACGTAGGTATGTATCAGGATGCAGAAGACTCTCTCTGCCAGCAGGACAGATGGGAGGTGCATAGAAATGAAGTGAGGCCATGCGTGTGTGTTGAGCGCTTCACCCATTTGTGTGGCCGAAGAGAGGCATTGATGATAACTTGATTTGAGATGGACGTGAAACTCAGAAAGGACTCCAGTGGAAAAGACAGTATTAGTGGAACTGGTATATGGATGCTACATTTTTTCCACTAAATTATATGGAGGTTAGATATTTAGAAAAGGGCTGTCAAAATCTCTTGGTAGCCTGCTAAAAGTGACCCCTCTCCGAAGGTCTCTTGGTGGTGTTAAAGCAAACATATTTTTTTTTAATAATCAAGGCAATGTGCCCATAAGAATCTAAATGCTGGCAAACTAAGTACATCTAAAACACTGGAACAACACAGTCATAAAAAGGAAACAGTCTTGAGTCTTTAACTGAGGAAAGAAAGATACATGCAGGGATATGTAATGGCAGACCGCATTCCAGAGACCATGGCCTCTAGATGGAGAAAATAGTGTGTAACTCCTCCCTTCTGAAAATTGTAACCTGGGAGGCCAAATTTAGGACAAGTTGAGCCCTCATTTACACCCTTGAAACCCCTAAGAAGCTTTGAGGTTGCATAGGTATAACTGAGGGCTGTGTTTGGCTCTATTGAAGTCTTTTTACTAAGGTATATGAGTATGTAATTTCTTAAAGTGCATTACGGAATATGGGTGGAAAGCTACAAGTTGCCATGCACAAGTAAAATCACATTTGCAGAGTCATCTCAGCAGCAAATCTCTTTCATATAGTCATAGAAAAAGAAGTCTGCTCTGCAAAACCATGGTTTTTTCTTTCCTCCGAGCGTCTGTGCTTTTGTGCTTAGGGAGTAACTGTTCTGCAAATACTTCATGACTGGGAGTTTCCTTTCTGTGAGATACTATTTAGTGCAGACATGAGCAAACTACGGCTCGTGGGCCACATCCGGCCTGCGGGACCGTCCTGCCCAGCCCCTGAGCTCCCAGCCGGGGAGCCTAGTCCCCGGCCCCGTAGCCATGCGGGTCATGCTCTGGCCAGCCGCTCCCGCTGGGCAGTGTGGGGAGTGCAGCTGGCTGTGGCCGGGTGTCGCGGCTGAGAGCTCCTGCTGCTGGTAAGGGGGTGGGGAGCAGGGGGTCCTGAAGGGCAGTCAGGGAGGAGGGGGCGGTTGGATGGGGTGGAAGTTCTGTGGGGGCGGTCAGGGGATGCGGAACAGGGAGGGTTGGGATTGGGAGTCCCATGGGGCCTGTTAGGGGGCAGGGATGTTGATGGGGTCAGGAGGGCAGTCAGGGGACAGGGAATAGAGAGCAGTTGGATAGGGGGTGGGAGTCTGGGGGGGCTGTTGGGGCGGGGGTGTAGATGGGGGAGGGACAGTCAGGGGACAGGGAGCAGGGGGGTTGGATAGTGGGCAGGGGTCCTGGGAGGAGGCGGTCAGGGGACAAGGAGCAGGGAGGGTTGGATGGGTCAGGGGCTCTGAGGGGGGCAATCGGGGCAGAAAGTGGGAGGGGGTGGGGGCCAGGCTGTTTGGGGAAGCACAGCCTTCCCTACCCAGCCCTCCATACAGTTGCGCAACCCCAATGTGGCCCTCGGGCCAAAAAGTTTGCCCACCCCTGATTTAGTGAGAATGTTAACTGGGGGTACAACCAAACTTAATGGATTCATTTTACAAAATATGTTTGGGTCAGAACTTCAGATATCTCCCTTCCCTCTGTCAGCCCAACCCCCTCAGTCTTCTCATCCAGGAGAGGAGACCACTTCTGCTTATGCCAGAATCTCTGCACAGTTGCCAATATTTAAGAAAATTTGGCAAAGGTCAGTTCTTTGAATAGGCTGCGAGCTGCTAGGTCCCAATCTGTCAGAGGGTTTGTGGGCATTCTAGTTACAGTATTTACCAACATTTTTGTCACAAACTCCACCCTTAAAGGCAGAACAAGTATCATCCCTATTTTAACAAATAGGGAAACCAAGGAAGAGAGTTCTTGACAAGGGTCACAGTGGGAAACTGTCAGCCAGAAATGGAACACAGGAGTCCCTTGTTCTTAGTCCCATACTTGGTCAATCAGACAACAGTCCTCAGCATTGCCCTGGACAATGCTGCTTTTAACAGCCACAAATTAATTAGGTCCGTTCCAAAAATTTGAGGGATCTATGGCCATGGTTTCCACAACCTCTGAAAGACCCCCTTGAGGATCAGTTCTTGTGATTTACAATTTTAAAACATTGGGCGGGGGGGGAGCACTGAAGTTAGTGCTGACATTTCTATGTCCCGCAGGTCGGGGGGACCACAGCTGCAGGCTTTGCAGGCCTCTAACCTGGCACTGCATTGGGATTGTATGTATTTGAGGAGAGAGCTGGACAAAATGACTCAGTGTAACCTCCATTTCTAGTGCAAAGTATTAGCTGGATTAATGGTTGCTTTAGCATAGCTTGTGATAGTTTGGACAAGTCTTTAAAGGACAGTATCTAAACTATTGTCTCGGTATTCAGAATTACCACAAACAGAGGCCGGGAGGGATTTGAGGACGGAGAACTAGGAAGGCAGAACATGAAACACATTTTTATCCACGCTTGGATAGCTCATTACTTCATTTTTTTTTTTTTTCCAGAAATGGGAGCAAATTGAGAGCAACTCTAAACTGAGACATGTTGGCAGTAATCTGTGTCTAGACAGCCGAAATGCCAAAAATGGCGGTCTTACCGTTGAGGTCTGCAATCCTTCTCTGTCGCAACAGTGGAAATTCACACTTAATCTACAGCAGTAGAAGGGCTTACACACAACGCCATCTTGTTTCCTAGACATTGGGCAAAGTTTTGATTGCATTACTGATATATTTCTTAAACTTTCCACGGAACTTATATACCTCAGTATTCCATCTTCGTCTGAAAGTAGGAGAGAACAAAGCTGAACACAAGGGAACCAAGGGGACGTGGAACACTGCAATTATCTCACTGAACGTATGCAGCAAAGTTCCCTTCTGGTGTAAAGACTTCTCAGTTCCTGTCTGACTTCAGTTTAGTACTTGCACAGCAGATGATTAACATCCCTAGAAACAATTGATGTACAGTAGAAAATGGATCTTAACACGCAGAAGGAGGGAGGGGAATAGGGTGGGGGGAGGGAGACTGGGGAAAATAAACTGCTAGGAGAAATTGAAATCTCCATTTACATAGAAATCATCATTTGTGGTTTCCAGAAGCTGAAGTGTCATTTTGAAGGTTTTTTCCATGTGTAATTGGTATATTTGAATATGAACTTTTCTATGATGGACTCTAAATATATATATTATACATATATATATAATATATATATTTTATCAGTTCCCAACTGTTTATCAATTTTCCTCATCTTGTAATTATCAACCAAGTGATTAACATACTTAAACCGGAAAGAGGATTGGACTGTTGAGGGAACAAAACTGTGTGAAGGTGTGTCATGTCCATGCTAACACTGGATGCTTTTGCTTTGCAAACTGGACCTACTTCTTAGCACTTCACTATCTGTGGAGATTATGGAACTCAAGAGGAGGAAGAGGAAACAGCAGAACAAACTGATGGATCTGCACACATCGTTGCTTGGATTGTCTCTTCTGACTGGGAATTCAGTACGTGTGCCCTGGGTATCTGTAAACTTGTACTTGATATTTATGTTGAACATTTCTCTAGTACTTGGTCTTTAAAATACTTTTTTCTTTTATTAAAAAAAATTATATAAGCAGTGCAGCTCTTTCACAGGTGCAGCCATCGGGGTTCAGCACAGTTTGTTTTTTTTTAAGCACGACCCTGATCAGCTTAATTTCTTTCTCTTAATGAGTCAGGATAAGACAGAATAGTAGCATCACTGTATACAGATAGCACAAGATCATCATACATTTTAATCTGCAAGGATCAGCAGAGTTCCACTTGTTTAATTTATAAACCTGCTATAGGGGATCCTACTTTTTTTTTTATTCCTCCAAACAGAATTTTTGAAACTGATCTAGGCTCTACTGTGGGTACCAGCAGATGCCAAGTGGTGTTTTTAACCTTGGAACAAATGCAATTTACAGCTTCAGCCCAATTAACATCATTTTTGTATTAAAACAATGCTGTCAAAGTTAACTTGACCCCAACATTGACCTACTTGCTTATGTTTGCCTAGACTATATGATTTGTTAAAAGCTCACTGAAACATTTGTTTTTAAAATAAAATAAAAAAAAAACAAAGAATGAATTGGTGCTGGCAATAATAAACACTGCATTGATAATTTAGAGATGAGCAATGTAAAATCTAGTTTGGTAAGATAATGGATCTCAAACAGCCTAGGGGCTGATTATAGAGATTTAGAAATATTGTTACTAAACAGCACTATGGCAGTGTTCTTTTCCTTTTTCTGAGTCTCTGGGAGTAGAGTATGTCATGAGCTGCACTTTCCTTTCTGGCTGCATTTAGTACAGTAAGTGGAATCTCTCCATGCAAAATGGTTTTTACTTTGCGTGACAGACATTGAAGTAAGAGGCCCATAAAGGTGTCTGATGTATGAGTTGGAGTTGCTTAACATGCATTTGTGGATCTACACAGGTGTCCTTTTGGATGTACCAGGAACACTTGGGGAAGAGATTGAATCAGCGCTCCTCCCTTCTGTCCAACTCTCCTACAAATACATGAAGAGGAGGGATCTCTCTCTTCTTCCTTCTTCCTTCACCCTTCAATCCTTTTATCTCCTCTAGTAAAAACCCTGGGCATTTGCCTGTTTCAAGGTGGCATGCAGTGGATAAACAACTTTTCAGCCTTCAATTTCTGACTATCCACACCCTTTGAGGTTATGTCTATGCTACAGGCACAACAGAAGCCAGACACTTGCTATAGCAATGTAAGGGGTTTTTCTGTCACTGTAGCAAATCTGCTTTAGAGGGAGTTAGCTAGGTCCACAGAAAAATTGATCCATTGACCTAGCAGTGTCTATACTGGGGCTTATGTCAGCTTAACTCGGTCTCTGTGGTGTCGGTTTTTCATACCCCCGAGCAATGTAGCGAGGTCAACCAAACTTTTACGTGTATATTAGGCCTAAACTAGCTGAGTTTGCAGTGATTCAGTCATGGTGGGAATTGCTGCTACTCTTGAGAATAAACGTTGAATTCTTGAAGACTGATCTCAGCAGCAAATTCATTATGGTCTAATTGTTCTGAGAGAAGAGAATTTAAAAGGTGCACTAAATTCATACTATGCTGCATTTCCCTCTGTGACTTGGAGCTTAGCAAATGGACATGCTACTGCTAACTGAAATCAGGAACGAGTCTGGATAAGGTTGACTGTTCTGATTTCTACCTCTAAGCAAGATCACTAGTAAAAAGTCTTAATTTTTATAAATTCCACCCCTCCCCCCATCTTGATTGCAAACCAAGTCTTTAAATGTCATCCTACATATTGTGAAATAGAAATATATCTTTAAACCCCATGGAAGCTATGCAGATGCGTCTGGAGCTGTACAATAGACAGTATCACTGTATGTGTCGTGGGCGCAGAACAGAAAAGAGGTTGTATCCTTTTGTTAGATATGTTTACATGACTGTGTGCCAAAGTTATTTACTGTGATTTAATTATTTTTAAAGTATCAGGATTATTATGAGCCCCTTTTTAAGAAAGGTAAAATTCCTAAGAACCCCTGAATCAAATTGTGATGGAGTCTTCTCTGAAAGATCTTTTCTTATAGTCTTCAAAGCAAAAATGATGGTACCTGTGAGCTTGTTTTGCAAATTTTCAAAATATAGTTTGGAAATTTGTCTTTTCAGTTGGTTTAAAAAGAAATCTGCTGTACAGAGCTTGTACTTCGTTCATTTTATAGATGGAAACCATCCTTGAAAACTTTAACTTAAATAAAGAAAATTACTTTATAGATAAGATTGTGGTTGATGCTATAATTATTTGGTTTCATGCACCCAGAATCTGGCAGCTGTTTCCAAATGCTTTGATCCATTTGACTGTTTCATGAGTGTCTTTAAAAAAAAAAAAAAAAAAAAAAAAAAATTTACAGGTGTCTTCACTGGAGAAAAGTTATATGTAAGTGAGTTTAAATGTTAACCTGTAGGAAACTCTTATCAAGGGTGTATTTTCCTCTTCAGGACCAGTTTCCTGGCTCTCTGTGGCCTCTAAAGAGTGCTGTTGTGGGCATGAAAGTCTTTTACTGCTGGGAGTTTCAGGAGGATCAGGGTCCTGCTTCATTCCTCCAACATACCTGGTTTCCCTGATTCTTCCAGCAGGGAGGAACAGCATCTGGCAACACTAGCAGCAGAGATTTAGATAGGTGGGGAAAATGAGGTTCTCTAATGAGGCAAATGGGAGGGAATAACAGTGGCAGGGATAGAGCTCTTGCAGGGGCATTCACTTGGGGTGAGACTTTCAACAGTGCTTAGTGTTGGTCTAGCTCAGCTCAGGAATCATGCCAATGCTGGGCCCCTCGGAAAACCCTAACCCCCCAAGGCATCACACTGAGAACTTTCTGGACAAAGTCCAGAGTGAATTGGAGAACACCCTTGCTGTTCATTCACCAGTCAGCACTGCTAATCAGAGTTCCCAGGGCCAGTCCCCACTGACATAAATAGCAAAACTCCCATTGTCCTTCATGGGCCCTTAGTTTGCTGGAGGGAAAATATAAACAAAGCCATGTGGTCCCTGAGGAGATGACACCTAACCTATCCAGCCCTGCTAGGTGATTGTGGGGCTACACCAGAATTTAAGCACTGCCACCATCTTAACCACCCCTACCTCTGAGACATAAATCATTATCCCTCTGTGTACTGGAATCCTGTAATATCAGTGGGTAAAAACAGACCTTTATAGAAGACATTACTGAGCTATATTCATATTTGGGTGAAAACAAATAACCCTGTCAAATGACAGTAAACAAAAGAGACTTTTTTTCTTTTTCATTTAGAAGTTATATTAAAACATAGGGATTACATGAGACAAAAAGTTGCAATTTTTCTACATTTTCAAACTGTATGCAAAGAGTGGCCATGTCCACTTTTATATACCGGTATATCAAATTTAATATACACTGCCAAGTGGAATTGTATCCCATACTGCTTGGCGTGAAAATGTAATTAAGTAACCTGTATAGTATTTGATACAAATTTATCCTGCCTCTACATCAAACTCAGTCTTCCCCCGAATAATCTATGTAGTTCTTCCATCTATGAGAAATCTCTGATGTTCCATCTCTGTGCTGATTTCTGAAAATCTTGACAACCAATAAATATAACTATTACAAATTAAATATTCATTTAGATCTAATTAATTCTCTAACAATTCTGTATTCCAAAATACTCATTTGAGACTCTTGATTCATTTTCAGTGCTGAATTCAAATGTCTGAATAATAGATTTCCATTAACTGCTTTTCTATCTTTTTATTGAATGTAGGGCTGTCAAGCAATTTAAAAAAATCATGATTAATCATGTGATTAAAAAAAATTGTGTGATTAAACAATAATAGAATACCATTTATTTAAATATTTTTGGATGTTTTCTACATTTTCTACAACGTCAAACTTTATAGCCTACAAGTCCAATCAGTCCTATTTCTTGCTCAGCCAATTGTTCAAACAAACAGGTATGTTTACATTTGCAGAAGATAATGCTGCCTGCTTCTTGTTTATAATGTTACCTGAAAGTGAGAACAGGCGTTTGCATGGCACTGTTGTAGCCGGCGCCGCAAGATATTTACATGACATATGCGCTAAAGATTGTCCCCTGATGCTTCAACCACCATTCCAGAGAACAGGCGTCCATGCTTATGACAGATTCTGCTAGATAACGATCCAAAGCAAGTTTATTTTCATCATCTGAATCAGATGCCGCCTGCAGAAGGTTGTTTTTCTTTCTTGGTGGTTAGGGTTCTGTAGTTTCCGCATTGGAGTGTTGCTCTTTTAAGACTTCTGAAAGCATGCTTCGCACCTCGTCCCTCTCAGATTTTGGAAGGCACTTCAGATTCTTAAATCTTGGGTCAAGTACTGTAGCTATCTTTAGAAATTTCATATTGGTATCATCTTTGCAGTTTGTCAAATTTGCAGTGAAAGTGTTCTTAAAATGAACATGTGCTGGGTCATCATCCAAGACTGCTATAACACAAAATATATGCAGATTGAGGGTAAAACAGCAGGAGACATACAATTCTACCCAAGGAGTTCAGTCACAAATTTAATGAAGGCATTATTTTTTAACGAGCGCCATCAGCATGGAAGCATGTCCTCTGGAACGATGGCCGAAGCAAGAAGAGGAATAATCTTGAGCGCATCTGGCACATAAATATCTTGCAATGCCAGCTACAAAAGTGTTATACGAACACCTGTTCTCACTTTCAGGTGACATAGCAGAAGCAGGCAGCATTACCTCCCATAAATGTAAACAAACTTGTTTCTCTTAGCGATTGGCTGAACAAGAAGTAGGACTGAGTGGACTTGTAGGCTCTAAAGTTTTACATAACTGCACTCAAAAATAAAATGTAACAAAAAATCTACATTTATAAGTTGCACTTTCACAATAAAGAGATTACACTTCAGTACTTGTATGAGGTGAATTGAAAAATACTACTACTTTTATCATTTTGGTGAAAACAATTTGATTTTGGCACATTAGTACAGGCTGAGACTAACAGCTTTTACGTTACACTTCCTCAGGTCTAATGTAACTCCCCACCATCGCACCCGCACACACACAGTGCTTCCTATGGGCACTATACTGAGAAAATAGGACTTGATGTACTGAATACCCACAGCTGCCACACGATTGGATTAAACCTTGTCAAATGAGGAGTCCTCCCCTAGTTTAACAACAACTCCGGTCAGCCAAGCCACATTTCTGTGGGCAAGTCTGCATTTCTTCTGCAGCGCAGTGTTGCTGCTGAGTTGGCCATGTCTCAAGTTACCCCCATGTATCACTCTGGTCAGCTCAGGTACATGCAAAGGTAACCATGGACTGTAGTGCTCCACTGACCCAGGGCCAGTCTGCTCCAGAACAGTCTCCACAGAGCAACTTAGAGCAGCCTAAGGGCTGCTTGTGACTCCAAGGGGCTGTTCTGGCAGCTGGGGTTGCTGTGGTACCCTTCCCAGCTCCCTGTGCACTGGCTGCAGGAAGTGGGGAGGAGCTACAGCAGCTCAGTCCCCCTTATACAAGAGATGTTTGGGGGTGAGTTAAGCCATCATTAGGGCAGTTGACTTAGCCCCTTGTGTCTGCTGCTGTGGAAAATATGGCTGAGGGGCCCATTCTCCTCTCTGCCCACGTATGCCACTGTGGTGGCGGTGTACAGGGGCCATTAAAGTGCTTTTTAAGCTGATCTAACTATCTTTCCAGGGAGCTGATGCATGATTCCTGAACAGTTGGGGTTGGCAATGCTCTCATGCTGTAGCAGCCCCTAGGCAGCCCTCAGGAGGCTGCTGTAAATTAGAGCTGGGGGCGGGAAGGGGGAAAAGACACATTGATCCCTTCAGCAGCATAAAATCTGGGTGGCACAGATGTGGCACAATGCTACCTCTGCCAACCCTCCCCTCCCCACCAGGCTGTGTTCTGTGCTGCCCCTCCCTGAGCACAGAATCCATCCCATCTAAACCTGACACTGGGGGCCAGGCAGCATAGGCAGATCCATCCTGTTTAGCCTGGAAAACACCCCCTGTTCTGTATATGAGGCATTTCCTTGTTTTGAATGCAGAAAGGCGGCTTTGTGCCCACCTATTGGAAGTAAATCCATGCGATGACTCTACCCTGTTGCCGCAGGGGCTGCATTTCTCTTAACAAGATAATGCCGCAAATCCACGCCCAGTTGTTTGAATCATGACATGTAAGCTCCTAGGACAGCAGCAGCAAGAAATAAAAATCCAATTCACCACTGCTTTTCATTAGCCAAGTAACACGGGGTTAAGCTTTCTCACACAATAAAATGCTGCAGGCGCTGTAGTTAAAGGGACTCAACAATTGGAAAAAAAAAATCACATTTTCATCTGAAAATGTTGCACCTGATATGGCTTTAAGTAACCCCCTAAGCTTATCAGGAGAGAGACAGATTTGCCAAATATTCATTTTCCCCTCTCTGTTTTCCAGTTTGTTCCCATTCTGAATTTGACAGGCCTTTGGGGCTTGTCAGTTTCACTGATTTCTGGATGGATAGTTGCATCACGCTCCTGCACTGCTCTGAAAGGAGCTCACAGCCACAGTCTGCAAAAGGGTGTTTCTCAGGAGCGGCAGCAAAGCTGACTTTTGTAAAGAGTGCTCGGTGCACAAGAAAAACACTTTACTTACAGTACTGCAGGCTGAGAACCTGCTGCTTTCTTTAGCTACATAAAAATGGGGGGGGGGGAACAGAGTAATCAAACAGGAAGTAAGATGGGAGTGGAGCATGGATCCAACCCATAATACTCTGAGTAACCAGTTAACCCCTTGATGACCACTTGACTACTCACCCCTTTAATTTGCATCCTGGATGTAGTCTTTTAAATCAGTGGTTCTCAATCAGGAGCCTGGGGGCTATGAGCAGGTTTCAGGGGGGGCCACCAAGCAGGACCATCATTAGACTTGCTGGGGCCCAGGGCAGAAAGCCAAAGCCCCATTGCATGGGGCTGAAGTCTGGGACCCTAACCCTCAGCACCTGGGCTGAAGCTGAAGCCTGAGCAATGTAGCTTTGCAAGGGCCCCTGTGGTGTGGGGCTTTGGGCAATTGCCCTATTTGCTACCCCCCAACAGTGGCTCTGGCTTTTATATGCAGAAAACCAGTTATTGTAGCACAGGTGGGCTGTGGAGTTTTATAGCGGGGGGTGGCTCAGAAAGAAAAAGGTTGAAAACCTCTGTTTTAAATAACCAGGGTCTCTTCTCTCTCACACAGGATTGTATCTTTCATTGGCAGCCAGAGACTGACTTCCCCTAATCTCTGCCTAACAGATTTGGCCTTGGTTCCCAGATCACTGGAACTGGGAACTTTTTCTTTTGGCTTTTATATTTTACAGCAACAAGCACAGAACTGACCACATGGATGAGTTCCCCGGTGTAGGTTTGCAGAGTCTCTCCTGCGTTCACTAGTGGGCTCGGTCCTGCTTGGCACTGCTGATATGTATATTCATTGACTGCAGTAGCTGAAGCCCCTAAATCTACTTCCATATGTACTAAAACAACAAGGAGTCTAGTGGCACCTTAAAGACTAACAGATTTATTTGGGCATAAGCTTTCGTGGGTAAAAACCTCACTTCTTCAGATGCAGCATAAAATCTGGGTGGCACAGATGTGGTACAATGCTACCTCTGCAGTTCCCCCTACACATCTGAAGAAGTGAGGTTTTTACCCATGAAAGCTTATGCCCAAATAAATCTGTTAGTCTTTAAGGTGTCACCAGACTCCTTGTTGTTTTTGTAGATACAGACTAACACGGCTACTTCCTGATACTTGACTTCTATATGTACTGACTGTTTAACTCTACCATTACTTCATAGGATCCCACTTTCTTCCCTTTTAGACAGTACATAGTGTGCACCTCCTCCTCTGTCTTCCCCCACAAGATAAAAAGCCGCCTGCTTGCTTCCTTTGCCTCTGGTCTTTTGGGGTCTGCCCTCAAGGACTTGATGCCGTTTGATAGTTGCCTTTGCTGGCTAAGTGTCCAATCTCTAGGCATTAATGACACTGGGCTGTTTTAAATTTACAAACTGATGCAAAACGAGCTCCTCCACTGTGGAAACCCCCTCAGGAGCTTGAGTCCCTTCCAATCCGTGATACATTTTGTTTATTGAGTCAGTTTGATTATCCCTGCATTCCAAGTACAAATCTTACAAGTTTTTCACTGCTGCTGCCGTTGTTTTGGCTAATTCTACAGCTTTGGACCAGGTTAAGTTCCCACTGCCAGCAAGTGTCTTTGTGGCATTACTAATGAGAGAATTCAAACAAATCTATCCTGCCACGTAGACCCTAGGACATTTCCAAATGAGCAATATTCTGTTCATCTTGTTGACTCTGCCACATACCCAGCAATGCTTTCACCTTTCCCCCTCATTCTAGTATGAAACGTGAAATGTTTCACAGCAACATCTGGCTTTGGTGTGCAGTGGTTGTGATGGGGGTGTTCCCCCACAGCTGAACTGAAGGGGTTAAGGGAGGCTAAAATGGGCCAATTAACTGCATAGGCTGCACCTGGAGGGGAGCCAGGGCTCAATAATGCTTAATTAAGGATGAAGCTCACCTGGGCTGGCACAGGCAGGGCTTCTGTCAGGCTAGGAACAGAAAGGGGCTGCAGGGGGAAAGTGTCTGCAGTGACTCCCTTACAGGAGGGAGGTTTGTTAGAGATTATCAAGGCCTGCCAAGAAGCCAAAGGGAGAAATAGCCACAGGGAGTGGAGGAAGCTCAGATGGGTGGTAAACCCAGAGGTGGCAAAGGTTTGAAAGAGGAAGCTGCAGAAATCCTTGGGAAGTAGCAACCAGGGCTGGGTGTAAGTAGACCATAGGTCCCTGGTCTTGAACCTAGAGTAGAGGGCAGAGCTGGGTTTTTCCTACTAGCCCTGGGAAGTGGCACAGCCTTGGTCATAAAACACAGGCCTGCCTGGAACAGCATCTTGTCCAGAGAGACCTTGATAGATCCCCGGAAGGGGAGAACTAAAGTGATCTGGGCTGAGTCACAAAGATAAAGACCACCCAGAGTCCTGGACGGTATGATTGAGACAACAGGTGACTATGGAAGGGGCATCTAACTGTGGCGAGCTAATTCCCAGATGGGCTGCTAGAAGGCGTGCAAGTGGTGAGTAGTGAACCCTGTTACCTTGCTTGGTTAAGATCTTTTGCAGGTTTTCAGAACTCTTATTGCCTGGTTTCTGAGGCTAGAACAAACTCCTTAAGAGGGAGTAAGTTTTACTGCCATAGGCGCTGGTGAAAATGGCTTTCTGTTTGTCCTTGTCTGTCATCTAATTTACAAGGGAATGGTGGCCTAATCTTTCAGTGTATTGCTGTTAATCCTCATTTTCTGATTAAATGCCTCAATTTCCCCATAAATTGCCATTCTTACCTTTTTCTTCCTCACCACATTTGTCAGGGGACCACTCTGTGGACAAGGAACACTTCACCTACAGTACTGCAGGCTGGGAACAGGCTGCTTTATTCAACCACATAATGAGCTGAGAGGGGGAAAACGCATACTAGCTAAAGCTGGCATCACCCAGTTAACCCCATGAGGTTCACTTTCCTACGCAGGACTGAAGGCTCAGCAGGCAGGTGTGTGCAGACATCAAAAACAAAGGAGAGAGGATGGCTGGACCTGAGTCTGTTGTTTGGTGTTGCTCATAGACCCTTGCTTGGATGGAGTACAGCCTTGGGCCTCTCCCTCATGTTCACAGATTGGAGCTAGACAGCTGTGCTGGAGGGAGGGTAAGCTACCCCTTTTCAAAAGATAAGGTAATGGCTGCTGAGTGGACAAGCTCCCTTCAATGGGGATTTGTGACCTTGGAGTCAGTAGACACATAGGCGCCGACTCCGTGGGTGTTCTGGGGCTGGAGCACCCATGGGGGAAAAATTAGTGGGTGCTCTGCACCCACCAGCAGCCAAGTTCCCTTCCCCCCGCCCCATCTCCTTCTCAGCCTCCTCCCCTGAGCGTGCCACGTCCCCGCTCCTCTGCCTACCTCCCAGTGCTTCTCGCCAGCCACTGCCAGACAGCTGTTTGGCCGCTCCGGGAGGTAGGGGGAGGAGCGGGAACATGGCATGCTCAGGAGAGGAGGTGGGGCTGAGGTGGGGATTTGGGGAAGGAGTCGGAATAGGGGCAGGGAGGGGGCGGAGTTGGGGTGGGGCTGGAGGCAGAGTGGGGTTGAGCACCCACCAGTGGGAGCAGAAGTCAGCGCCTATGAGTAGACATACTGGTTCCAGGCAGTATTGCTCAGGTGAACTTCCTTCCCCTTCCCCCAGAGCAAATCTGGCTCTAAGTGCCACAACTGCAGGGGCAGCTCCAGGCACCAGCGCAGCAAGCGAGTGCCTGGGGCGGCAAGCCGGGGGCGCGGCAGTCAGGCAGTCTTCGGTGGCATGCCTACGGGAGGTCCGCCAGTCCCGGGGCTTCGGTGGCGGGTACGCCGAAGGCACGGGACCAGCAGATCACCTGCAGAAACCCTGCCGAATCCGCGTTAACAGCGGACCGGCCGAAGGCCGCGTGACTACCGTGCTTGGGGTGGCAAAAATCATAGAGCTGTCCCTGCACAACTGAGCCCTAAATTCAAAGGCTCAAGTCTGTCGACCTAAACATCCTTTGCATTGTGCACTCATGTTCCCCAGCCTCACTCTCAGGAGCTGCCAGAGGAGCCAATTCTGCAGCCAAGGCCTTTGTACTGAGAGAGCCCAGCTGCTGATCTCGGGGGGGGGGGGTCATTTCAGGAAGCAACAACAGAAACATTTAGCACTGGCCGGGGTCTAACAATAGGAGTGGCAGCTTCTCCGCTCTCATAATTAGATCCCATCGGACCATTCAAGTCTTTGGACAGAGTGCCTCTGCTTGTCTGTCACTCATCAGATCAGCGAAGGCAGGAGCACACTGTGCAGCGTAAATGCTACTTTTAAAATTGGTCTAGTGCACAAAAGCTTGAAATTGGTTGTAGTCATCCCAATTAAAAGAGAATCCTCATAAATATTGATGACTTATTAAAGCCGTCTGGCTGCTGTTTACTTTATCAACCTCAGCCAACGTTGTGAATATAGATATTCAGCAACTTGTATGACAGCCAACTGAAATATATATTTCAGAAGCATTGTAATAGCTTCTCCAGTGCTGCATTGCATTGAGCCAACTCCTGGTTAAAGCTATGAATGATTTTCTGATTAAACTAACTGGTTATATTTTATTTTACTGATTTGATTGTTAGACTTGATTTGCAGCATTTAATACTAATGATTGCTCAGTTTTGCTGCAGACCGTAGATTGTTACAGGGGCAGATGTAAGGGTCAGAGCGTGGTTAGCAAACATGCCGCATGGGGTCCAACAGACTAAGGTAGAACATCCAAGCCATCAAAGACAGGTTGATTTTTGCTCAATGTATGTCCTCGCTTCTCCTGCATTCAGCAACAGTTTCATCTTCTAGGCCAGGGGTTCTCCCAACGTAATTTTTGGTGGCCTCAGAGTGCGGCTACCAACTCTTGCTGGTGGCCGCTCTGCAAATTTTTCCTAAAATACTTAATTAACTTTAGGAAAAACAAGTAAATATGCACATATATATGTGTCCATATAATTGTAATTTATTTATGTAGGGTTTTTTTTGCGGACTCAATAACAATAATGTACAGTTGTCTCTATTCTTTACTGGACCTAAACAGAATAGAAACAAAAATAAGGTGCTTTGCATGTTTTTGATTTTTTTTTTTAAAGACTTGCTAGCTAGTAAGTCTGCTACTGTGAAGAGTGACATTTGTATATTTGTTAATATCACTGTTCACAGCAGACTTACTCAGCCCTGGCAAGCTGGGGGACAAATTAATCCCTGGATGAGGAGGTGGGGAAGGGGGCAGGGGCAATGGGGGTCTGGAGGAGGCAGCGGGGGTCGAAGTGATGGTAGGGAGTGAGTCCAGGGATAGCGTCCAAAACCCTGCAGCTGGGGGACAGAGCCCTCTGCTGCATGGCCAGAACCTGCTGCCCACCACCCCAGGGCGGAAGCCTGAAGCTGGAGCCCCACCTCCCCTGGGAAGGTGGAGAACTCACACTGGTTGCCTGTTCCTACGGTGTTTGTGGCTCTGGAAGGGGGTAGGAATCAACCCCTGCAGGCAGCCCCAGGGGAGGAGTCACTGCTTTGCCAACACCCCTCCACCCCTAATTACAGCCCGGGAGGCTGTGACTGCAAGAAAAGCCCCTGTGGCCGCATTTGAGAAACACTGTTCTAGGCATTCCAATTATACAGTGAATATTTAGTATCCTTGCCTCACTGGCTTTTGTTCGAACTGCCCAGCTAATCTTGCAGAGTGCCTTTAGATATAAAGGTCTCCTTTCATCAACTACATCAATCCTGTCAACTTCATGGGCATGAAGTACATCATCAAGTTCCTCTTCCCTTTGCGAGACTGTACAGTTTGAAGATAAGGATAATTGTTAGATTTAATCATTAGTTTTTCCTATCAATGATTAGTCTGCAAAATATATAAATATTTCCTGAAAAGTTAAGAAGAAAAGGCCAGTCTGGATCTGAAGGTTATCTTCAGCAGCATGAAGCAAAACTACATTAATTTGATGTGCTGGGCAATGGATGTATGGTACCCACATGTTGCATCCCTTGCCTGAAAGATATTTTCTCATTTTTGCTTGCAGACTGCATCTGCAATCACAGGTGCTGATTTTTTTGTTTTTGCCAGTGGACGCTCCTCTCTGCCTCCTTCCCCCCTCCCCCTGCAAGTTGTGGGCGGAGCAGGGGCGGTACCTTGTGGGAAGAGGCTGAGTGGGGGCAGGGCCTCAGGAAAGAACAGTGGGGTCAGGAAGAGGCTGAGTGAGGATGGGGCTTTGGGGCAGAGAGAAGGGTGGGGCCATGGTCCGGGCGCCAGGGCCCACAAAAGACTAATCTGGCCTTATGGGTGCTGAGCACCCTTTTTTTGTGGGTGTTTGAGCCCCAGAGCACTCTGAATCTGTACTGATGTCTGCAATGACAGTAAAAAAATTAGCTTCTTTGCAGCTATTAAGTAAGTGCCTCCTGCTTTCTGATGCTAAAAGACTTAAATTCATCATTAATTGTCTTGGGGTATGTCTACACTACGAAATTAGTTCGAATTTATAGAAGCCGGTTTTATTGAAATCGGTTGTATACAGCCGATTGTGTATGTCCACACAATAAAATGCTCTAGGTGCTCTAGTCGGCAGACCGCGTCCACAGTACGAGACTAGCGTCGACTTCCGGAGCATTGCACTATGGGTAGCTATCCCACAGCTATCCCACAGTTCCCGCAGTCTCTGCCGCCCCTTGGAATTCTGGGTTGAGATCCCAATGCCCGGATGATGCAAAACAGTGTCGCGGGCGGTTCTGGGTACATGTCGTCAGGCCCCTCCCTCCCCCGTCACAGCAACGGCAGACAATAGATTCGCGCCTTTTTATCTGGGTTACCTGTGCAGACAACATGGAGCCCGCTCAGCACAGCTGAGCTCACCATCACCATATGTCCTCTGGGTGCCGGCAGACGTGGGACTGCATTGCTACACAGCAGCAGCTGCTAACTGCCTTTTGGCGGTAGACGGTGCAGTAGACTGGTAGCCTTCATCGGCGATCTGGGTGCTGGCAGCCGTGGGGCTTGCCTTTTGGCAGTAAATGGTGTATTATGACTGTTAGCCGGCCTATTACAAGTCGGGTCATCGCACGTTAGCAGAGTCTTCCCTGAGCAGCAGCTCGTACAATAGGCCTGAAGACCATCGTCATACACCGCCCAGTATTTGCTGCCAAGCACCCAGAAAGATGCCGAGGGCTATCAGTCACGCTGCACTGTCGTCTTAAGATGTAAAAAATAGATTTTCTCTGTATTCATTTGCTTCCCCCTCCCTCCGTCAACAGGGTTTTCAGTTTAATCTTTGGGGGGGACCAGTCTGTGACAGTTGTTTGTGTCTCTCCCTGATGCACAGCCACCGTTCTTTATTTTAATTCCCTGTGCCTGTACGCCATGTCGTCACTCGGCCCCCCTCCCTCCTTCCCCTAGGCCGTCAGATACTACGTTTGCGCCACAGCTCGAGCCGAGAAGCGGTTCGCGCCTTTTCTTTGAATTCTGGGTTGAGATCCCAATGCCCGGATGATGCAAAACAGTGTCGCGGGCGGTTCTGGGTACATGTCGTCAGGCCCCTCCCCCCTCGTCACAGCAACGGCAGACAATAGATTTGCGCCTTTTTACCTGGGTTACCTGTGCAGACAACATACCACGGCAAGCATGGAGCCCGCTCAGCTCAGCTGAGCTCACCGTCACCATATGTCCTCTGGGTGCCGGCAGACGTGGGACTGCATTGCTACACAGCAGCAGCTGCTAACTGCCTTTTGGCGGTAGACGGTGTAGCATGAGTGATAGCCGTGGGGCTGGCAGCCGTAGTGCTGCATTGCACCAGCCCCTTGCAGGCGATGGTATATTATGACTGGTACCCGTCGTCGTCGTACTGGTATGGCTGTCAATCATGGCCACCTGGGCAGACATGCTACTGTTTCGATGATGACGGTTACCAGTCATAATATACTATTTTCTGCCAATTGCCCAATATTGTCTGCTAAGCACCCAGAAGAGGCCGAGGGCGATGCTGGGTGCTGGCGGACGTGGGGCTGGCAGACGTGGGGCTGCATTGCTACACAGCAGCAGCCCCTTGCCTTTTGGCAGATGATGGCATATTATGATTGGTACCCGTCATCGTCATACTGGTATGGCTGTCACTCATGCTGCAGCGTCGGCTGCCACCTTAAGATGTAAAAAATAGATTTGTTCTGTGTTCATTTGCTTCCCCTTCCTCCGTGAAATCAACGGCCTGCTAAGCCCAGGGTTTCCAGTTTAATCTTTGGGGGGACCATTCTGTGTGACAGTTGTTTGTGTTTCTCCCTGTTCCTGTACCTGTACGCCATGTCGTCACTCGGCCCTCCCTCCCTCCCGCCCTCCTTCTCCTGGTCCATCAGATACTACTTTCGCGCCTTTTTTCTGACCAGGCGCCATAGCTAGCACTGGGATCATGGAGCCCGCTCAGATCACCGCGGCAATTATGAGCACTATGAACACCACGCGCATTGTCCTGGAGTACATGCAGAGCCAGAACATGCCAAGGCGAAACCCGGACCAGGCGAGGAGGCGATTGCAGCGCGGCGACGAGAGTGATGAGGAAATTGACATGGCCATAGACCTCTCACAAGGCACAGGCCCCAGCAATGTGGAAATCATGGTGTTACTGGGGCAGGTTGATACCGTGGAACGCCGATTCTGGGCCCGGGAAACAAGCACAGACTGGTGGGACCGCATCGTGCTGCAGGTATGGGACGATTCCCAGTGGCTGCGAAACTTTCGCATGCGTAAGGGCACTTTCATGGAACTTTGTGACTTGCTTTCCCCTGCCCTGAAACGCCAGGATACCAAGATGAGAGCAGCCCTCACAGTTGAGAAGCGAGTGGCAATAGCCCTGTGGAAGCTTGCAACGCCAGACAGCTACCGGTCAGTCGGGAATCAATTTGGAGTGGGCAAATCTACTGTGGGGGCTGCTGTGATCCAATTTGCCAGGGCAATGAAAGACCTGGTGATAGCAAGGGTAGTGACTCTGGGCAACGTGCAGTCAATAGTGGATGGTTTTGCTGAAATGGGATTCCCAAACTGTGGCGGGGCCATAGACGGAACCCATATCCCTATCTTGTCACCGGAGCACCAAGCCACCGACTACATAAACCGCAAGGGGTACTTTTCAATGCTGCTGCAAGCCCTGGTGGATCACAAGGGACGTTTCACCAACATCAACGTGGGATGGCCGGGAAAGGTACATGATGCTCGCGTCTTCAGGAACTCTGCTCTGTTTCGAAAGCTGGAGGAAGGGACTTTCTTCCCAGACCAGAAAGTGACCATTGGGGATGTTGAAATGCCTATCGTGATCCTTGGGGACCCAGCCTACCCCTTAATGCCATGGCTCATGAAGCCATACACAGGCAGCCTGGACAGGAGTCAGGACCTGTTCAACTACAGGCTGAGCAAGTGCCGAATGGTGGTGGAATGTGCATTTGGACGTTTAAAAGCGCGCTGGCGCAGCTTACTGACTCGCTCAGACCTCAGCGAAAAGAATATCCCCATTGTTATTGCTGCTTGCTGTGCGCTCCACAATATCTGTGAGAGTAAGGGGGAGACATTTATGGCGGGGTGGGAGGTTGAGGCAACTCGCCTGGCCGCTGATTACGCGCAGCCAGACACCAGGGCGGTTAGAGGAGCACAGCAGGGCGCGGTGCGCATCAGAGAAGCTTTGAAAACGAGTTTTGTGACTGGCCAGGCTACTGTGTGAAACTTCTGTTTGTTTCTCCTTGATGAACCCTCCAACCCCCCCCCCCCCCGACCCGGTTCACTCTACTTCCCTGTAAACCAACCACCCCACCCCACCCTCCCCTCCCCTCCCGCTTGCAGAGGCAATAAAGTCATTGTTTTTTCACATTCATGCATTCTTTATTAGTTCCTTACAGAGGTAGGGGGATAATTGCCAAGGTAGCAGGGATGGGTGGGGGAGGAGGGATGGAAAAGGACACACTGCATTTTAAAACTTTAACTCTTATTGAAGCCCAGCCTTCTGATGCTTGGGCGATCATCTGGGGTGGAGTGACTGGGTGGACGGAGGCCCCCCCACCGTGTTCTTGGGCGTCTGGGTGACAAGGCTATGGAACTTGGGGAGGAGGGCTGTTGGTTACACAGGGGCTGTAGCGGCGGTCTCTGCTCCTGCTGCCTTTCCTGCAACTCAACCATACGCTCGAGCATATCACTTTGATGCTCCAGCAGACGGAGCATTGCCTCTTGCCGTCTGTCTGCAAGCTGACGCCACCTATCGTCTTCAGCCCGCCACCTCTCCTCTCGTTCATGTTGGACTTTTCTCATCTCCGACATTGACTGCCTCCACGCATTCTGCTGTGCTCTATCAGCGTGGGAGGACATCTGCAGCTCCGTGAACATCTCGTCCCTCGTCTTACGTTTTCTCTTTCTAATGTTCACGAGCCTCTGCGAAGGAGAAACATTTGCAGCTGGTGGAGGAGAAGGGAGAGGTGGTTAAAAAAGACACATTTTAGGGAACAATGGGTACACTCTTTCATTACAAGGTCGCATATTTCGGCTTGCAGGCAGCCATCGTAGGCCACAGTGTTTTGGCTTATTTAACCTTCTTAACATGCGGGAAAGGTTGCAAACAGCAGCGCATTTCCCATCTCAAGGATGAATTGGGTTGTCCATTTAAAATGGGGTTTCAATGTAAAAGGAGGGGGCTGCGGTTTCCCGGTTAACATGCGGCACAAACACAAGTAAACCACCCCCCCCCCCCCCCCCCCCACACACACGATTCTCTGGGATGATCACTTCACCCCTCCCCCCCACCGCGTGGTTAACAGCGGGGAACATTTCTGGTCCGAATAGCAGGAACGGGCGCCTCTGAATGTCCCCCTTAATAAAATCACCCCATTTCAACCAGGAGAGCTTTCTGGAGATGTCCCTGGAGGATTTCCGCTCCATCCCCATACACGTTAACAGACTTGCTTGCTTTTTTTTTGTAATGTTTACAAATATTTACAAAGTTACACTCACCAGAGGTCTCCTGTGTGCCCTGAGGGTCTTGGGTGAGTTCGGGGGTTACTGGTTCCAGGTCCAGTGTCACAAACATATCCTGGCTGTTGGGGAAACCGGTTTCTCCGCTTCCTTGCTGCTGTGAGCTACCTACAGTACCTCCATCGTCATCTTCCTCGTTCCCCGAACCGTCTTCCCTGTGTGTTTCTCCAGTGAGTCATAGCACACGGTTGGGGTAGTGGTGGCTGCACCCCCTAGGATCGCATGCAGCTCCGCGTAGTAGCGGCAAGTTTGCGGCTCTGCCCCGGACCTTCCGTTTGCTTCTCTGGCTTTGTGGTAGGCTTGCCTTAGCTCCTTAATTTTCACGCGGCACTGCTGTGTGTCCCTGTTATGGCCTCGGTCCTTCATGGCCTTGGAGATCTTTTCTAATACTTTTCCATTTCTTTTACTGCTACGGAGTTCAGCTATCACTGCTTCATCTCCCCATATGGCGAGCAGATCTCGTACCTCCCGTTCGGTCCATGCTGGAGCTCTTTTGCGATCCTGGGAGGACTCCATGACGGTTACCTGTGCTGATGAGCTCTGCGTGGTCACCTGTGCTCTCCACGCTGGGCAAACAGGAAATGAAATTCAAACCTTCGCGGGTCTTTTCCTGTCTACCTGGTCAGTGCATCTGAGTTGAGAGCGCTGTCCAGAGCGGTCACAATGAAGCACTGTGGGATAGCTCCCGGAGGCCAATAACATCGAATTCCGTCCACACTACCCCAATTCCGACCCGCAAAGGCCGGTTTTATCGCTAATCCCCTCGTCGGAGGTGGTGTAAAGAAACCGGTTTAAAGGGCCCTTTAAGTCGAAAGAAAGGGCCTCGTTGTGTGGACGTGTCCAGGCTTAATTCGGTTTAACGCTGCTAAAGTCGACCTAAACCCGTAGTGTAGACCAGGCCTTGCTCAAGTATTTCATTCCCTTGGTGTCACTGATTTGTTTGCCAAAATTGTCTCATGTCTGGCAAGTAGCTCAATGATACTAGGGTGACCAGACAGCAAGTGTGAAAAATCGGGACGGGAGTAGGGTGGGGGGTAATAGGAGGCTATATAAGAAAGACCCCAAAATCAGGACTGTCCCTATAAAATTGGGACATCTGGTCACCCTAAATGATACTCAAGCATATACCACAATTGTTGCTCTCCAGCACTTCATGGTGGCCATGGAAGGGGGAGACCTAATCTAGCTGAAGTTTTGATGGCATCAATTTTATTTTTAGTGGTGCTTGCTGACACTATGAGCCTTTACAAATTGTAGAGCTTCCATATGTGACTGCACATGTTGGTTGTTCTGCTCACAAACAGACATTGACTACCGTATTTTTCCAAACACTGTTAACCATTTTGATTTTTGAATTTCTCTATCCCTGAACAACCAACAAATATGATAGTATGCATAATCTGAAAGATAGCAGCATACTAGCTGCTTGACATGCAAATCTTCACACGGTACATTTTTCATTCTGTAAAATGAAGATGGGGGGAAAAACAGCTGCTTGTAGGAAAAAATGGAAACTAGCCATTTGGCATATCTCTTTCAGTGGGCTGGCAAGGGACCAATCTGTATAAGCATGGAATCCTAGAAAAGTAGGGACCTTGATAGTCCTGCCGCACTGCAGGGGACAGGACTAGGCGACTTAAGTATTATCTGGGCTGTCCTTGACAGGTGTTTGTCTAACCTTTTTCTTAAAAACCCTCCAGTGATGGAGATTTCATGACCTCCCTAGGCAATTTATTCCAGTGCTTAACTACCCTCGCAGAGAGGAAGCTTTTCCTCATGTCTAGCCTAAATCTCTCTCGCTGCAGTTTAAGCTCATTACTATTTGTCCCATCCTCGGTGATAAAGGAGAGCAATTATCACCCTTCTTTTTATAACCAGCTTTTACCTACATGACAACTGTTATCATGTCTCCCCCACCCCCTCAGTCTTCTCCTCTCCAGACTAAACAAACTCAATTTTTTCCCCAGTTTTTCTCATGGATCGTGTTTTCTAGGCCAGTGGTTCTGAACAGAGGGTCTGCAGCCCTTTGGGAGGCTATGAGCCTTTCGGGGGGGGCTGCGAAGCACCGGTGCTCTCCTCGGGGCAGAAGTCGGGGGCCGCAGAGCAGAATCCCAGAGCCCCAAGCCTTGGTGCTCTCTGCGGGGCAGAAGCCCTGAGACAAGGGGTGGAATTGGGTAGTCCTGGGGGGCATTATCTCCCCCTAAAATGTAGTGCCTTTCCCAGAGCCAGGCAGTCCTGGGGGCAGCTCTACACCCCCACCTCCTTCTCTCTTCCTGCCCCTGCAACCCCGCCCCCTGCAAGGTTGAAGGCAGGAAGCAGAAGCTGGGCACTGTGGGGCAGCTGCTGCTCTGGCTGGTGCCACGGAGAGGGCAGGCATAGTGTTCCCCCATCTCCTGCTGCTGCCGGTGCTCAGGATTGCAGCTGTTCCTCAACTGCCAGCCCCCTCTGACTGTTCACGCAGCCGGTAAGAGCCGCCTGGACTGGCAGAGCCCTCAGGGAGCAGTGAGTGCACAGGGGTCCCTGCACACAGCCCCTAGCTACCCCTCTCCCTGCAGCCTGAACTACCTCGCACCCTGCACACAGCCCCTAGCTACCCTCTCCCTGCACCCTGAGCTACCCCCTGCCTGCACACCGCCCCTAGCTACCCCCCTCCCTGCACAAAGCCCCTAGCTATCCTTTCCCCTGCACCCTGAGCTACCCCCTGGCTGCACATGCCCCCTAGCTACCCCTCTCCCTGCAGCCTGAACTACCTCCCTCCCTGCACACAGCCCCTAGCTACCCCCTGCCTGCACCCTGAACTACCCACCTCCCTGCACACAGCCCCTTTGTTCACATGCTAGCCCCATCACTGACCTCCTATGTCAGTATACGCACTTGTGGGAGGCCACAGTTGAGTCCTGAATACTAGAGGGGCCAGGAGTAGGGGAAAACAGGGCTCTCTAGCAATTTTCTGTAACCAGTGGGAGCAATAGCACTCTGGGACAGGGCAACCAACCTTCCTAGCTGGCCCAGACACACGTAAAACCACTTCTGGACAAGTGGTGAGGTAAATTGGATGGTGGGGTTATGAATGGTAAGATAGGGAGGATTGCTGGAAGAATGGAATGGTAAGGAAGGATTTGGAGAGGGGTGTGTGTGTGTGTGTGTGTATGTGTTTGGAGGAGAAAAGTTAGGGTTACCATTCGTCCGGATTTACCCGGACATGTCCTCCTTTTGTGTGCTAAAAATAGCGTCGGGGGGAATTTGTAAAGCACTCACAATGTCCGGGATTTCCTCCTCCCCCGGCAGAGCGAGCGGCTGGGAGGGCTGCAGGAAAGTCCCGGGCTGGACTCCGGAGCAGCTTCCTCCTCCCACCCCCCCCTCCCTGCATTCTGAGCCGGCCGGCAGCTCCTCCTCCTGCAGCCCGCTCCGGCAGCCCTGTGCAGGGCCAGGGACCGGGTTTTGTGTTGTGCAGGGGAGCTCAGCCATGTGTCCGGCTGGCACAGAGCCCAACACCCTGTTCTGAGCAGCAGGGTAAGGGGGGGCAGGAGAAGGGACAGGGAGGTTCTGGAGGGGGCAGTCAAGAAACGGGGGGGGGCTTTTGGAGGGGAGTGGAGAAAGTTTTGGGCAGTCAGGGTACAGGTAGGGGGTAGGGTCCTGGGGGGCAGTTGGGGGGGGGTCTTAGGAGGGGGCAGTTAGGGGACAAGGAACAGGGAGTCTTAGGTAGGGGGTGGGGTTCTGGAGGGCAGTTAGGAGCAGGGGTCCCAGGAGGGGGCAGTCAGGGGACAAGGAGCGGGGGGTAGGGGGCTGGGAGTTCTGGGGGGGAGCTGTCAGGGGGCAGGAGTGGGGAGAGGGATCGGAGCAGTCAGGGGACAGGGAGCAGAGGGGTTTAGATGGGTTGGGAGTTCTGGGGGGGCTGTCAGGGGGCAGGAGTGTGGAGAGGGATCGGAGCAGTCAGGGGACAGGGAGCAGAGGGGTTTAGATGGGTTGGGAGTTCTGGGGGGGGCTGTCAGGGGGTGGGGAGTGGTTGGATGGGGCGTGGGAGTCCCAGGGGTCTGTCTGGGGGTGGGGGTGTGGATAAGGGTTGGGGCAGTCAGGGGACAAGAGGCAAGGAGGCTTAGATAGGGAGTGGAGTCCCGGGGGGCAGTTAGGGGCAGGGGTCCCAGGAGGGGGCAGTCAGGGGACAAGGAACGGGGGGAGGGTTGGGGGTTCTGGGGGGCGGGAAGTGGGAGGGGCAGGGGCGGGGCTAGGGCGGGGCTCCTCCCGTCCTCTTTTTTGCTTGTTGAAATATGGTAACCCTAGAAAAGTTCAGGATGCTGCCCTAGACTGAGCAGGCAGCATGAGAAGGTTGAAAGCAAAGAGTAAGGGTGAAGGGAACAGTAAGGCAAAAGACTGCAAAGAACAAATGGAAGAGATGGCGTGGTGGGAAATTGGACCAGAGATTGAGTGTGGGGGGAACACGTTATGTAGGGCCATTCTGGATATGCACCTATCAGTTGGAAGGCTCTAGATTGACTTCTGCCCAGATCATTCAGATTATCACTTTATTTTATTTCTGTAGTTTTTTAAGGAAAAGCGAAGCTTAATGCTCACAGCTAGCGTGGTGACTAGCTGGATGTGCATTTAGTATGTCTGGATACATGTTATTGTTTTCTTATGTTTCCCTCACTGTGTGCATGCCTGGCATTGAGCAATGTGTTCTACCAGGGGTTTACAATAGTGACTTGTTTCATTTTCCACTAATGACCTCATAAAGCTATGGACCTTTGGAGCTCCTCAGCAAGCCCCGTAGCTTGGCTGTGTGCAGCAGGTCACTTACCATGTTTGCTATGCAAACAAGCAAGATGTTGCCTGGTTGAAATGGGGGCAGAAACATTGCTGCTCACCAAGGATTTCATGCTTCTTGTCTCGTCAGGGCAAAGGTGGGTGTGGCAGTTGGCTCATGGTGGCCCATGCTTAGACATCATCCCTATAAAGAGGAAGGTACCTTGTAGCAAAGCGTCCACACAGGCCTGGGCATCCAGTGAGTTATATATCCAGTCAGAGACATCCCAGAGGCCTGGTCTTAGAGCTAATGGGCTGCTGATGCCGTCTCACCATCTCCTTTTCACTTCTACCAACACTTAAGAGCTGCAGCAATGATGCAAAGCAGCCGAACAGGAAATTGAATGCTCGCTCTTCACTCCGTTCTCTGGGGAGAATGTCTCCGCTCCCACCTGTAATGTCTCCGAGAAGCCCAGGCAACAGGTCGGAAACAGAAGAAAACTCCTGGGTGGAATGGAGACAGGTGAAAGTGTTCCTGGCAAAGTGCCTTCTGGTCTGCTGACCAGGGTTCCTGTGCTTCACCCAGATGACCCAGAATCCACTCTCAGTATGGGAGTCAACAGTCTGAAGTTGCCAGCCACCCCCAAATTCTGCCAGTGCTTCTGTTGTGGATCTGCAGTGCCCTTTGGGGTTGGAATACAGGCCTCTCCTAAGCAGAGATTATCATGCCATGATTTTCATGATACAAACCATGGCTGCTAGGAGCCTTGAGGCCTGATTCTTAAAAAGTGTTGAGCACCTGCACTCTGAAAGTAAAATGTCTTTAAAATATCCCCTCAAAACTGAGGCACTTGCCATCATGATTCACCTTTTGAAAATCATGGCCTCAAATCTTGCTTCATGTGTAACTTCAATTCACAACTAAATCCCCATCTCCAAAAGTGGTCAGCCTAGTTCATCATACTCAGTCGTCCATGTCTTCTGCCTTTCATCCCAGCCATATGATTTTAAACAACACATAGCTCTTGTAATTTGTCATTACTTATATATCAATCCATATTCCCAAGGTTCGGCCCTGATGAACAAAATGGAATGGAAGCCAGGACTAGCAGCCAGGAAATCTTGATACTCCTTCTGGCTTCTCCAACAACTCAACTGTGAAATCTTGGGCAAATAATTTAGGCCCAGTTCCTCAAAGGTATTTTGGCTCCTAACTAAATCAGTGGAAATTAGGAACCTAAATACCTTTTGAGGATTTGGGCCTTGCTGTCACATTTCTAATCTGTACAAATGAAGATAAGATTTCCTGCCTAACAGGGGTTTTATGAGGCTTAAGTCATTAATGTATGTCATGTGCTGTGAGAACCTAGGATAAAAGGTGACTTAGAAGTGCCCGAGTCTTTTTAATATTTAGGGATATTTTCTTTGCAATATCTGTGCCTTGACATCACCCCCCACTCCCAACCCTCTCTCTAGATGGGAAAGTAGAAGAGGATCAAGTTGGAAAGCAATGCAAATCGGAATCTTAAATTTAGTTTAATCAAAATGTTAAATTGTGGAAATTAATTGAAAATTCTCTCAAGGTAAATTTCATGGGAGATTGAGTTAGCGCAGACCCCTGGTCTGATATAAGTGGATGGCATTGTTTAAATGACGGTGCTGAGGTTGTGCATGCGTCTGGGTTTCAGTATTAATCAGATTCTGGACTCCATAATTTCCCAAATTAAATTCCTCATTTTATTCAATTAGCATTTTAAAAATTATTTGCATTGCTTCTTCCATCTCTGATGATGCAGAATATTACATGTGTCTTTGGCTGATGTCACTGACAAAAGGTACAGAGGGCAGGGAAGCATTATAGCTACTTGGAGAGTTCTCCGATCATGATGGCAAAATGTAAGCAAGGGAATTCTGGAGAAATGATTCCTGTTCCTAGAGCTGCTCAAGTAGATAATAGCAACCAAGATTGACTGGCCCAGAAGAAAATGGCTATGCTACCACTGCAGCTAATGGCTATTTCCCCTCTAGCACATTAAATGGCCCTACAATTTTCTACTCCAAAAGGTGAGTTCTGTCTCAGCCATCCATTGTAAAAGCCACTGTGTGCGGTGCAGCCAGAAGGCAATAGGTGTTAAAGGAGGAACAAGGATCCATTTCTGGTAGGTGGTTGAGTGAACAGACCCACACTGTCTCCTTTAGACCTCAGAGACGTGTCCCTTGCCATCATAACAGGTAGTTAGAAGTGTTAATCTAATGACCTGTACGTTGACCTGAATCCTGTGACCAGGAGGTGTTTGGCTGATATCAAAGCATAGGCCTCTGACACCTTCATAGCCCAACAATTTAGGGGTGCTGAGCCGGTAACCTCACAATGGCCTGTGACTTTAGTTTTTCCCTCAGCATGTTAAAGATGTGGTGTAGGGCTGGTTGAAAAAACTGTTTTTTGAAGGAAATTGGGCTTCTGATTAAACACACATTTTCATGAAAAGTGTCTAACCTCTGTAGAAAATGTGGACTTTGTTTTTGCTATTAAAATACCTAAAAACCAAACACTTTTTTGATGCAGAAATGGTGCCTCATGGGATCTGTAGTTTAGGTGTCTCATGGCATCATTCTTCTCCATGGGGCATGTTCCCCTGCTGGACTACATCTCTCATGAAGTGTCTTTGCCAGGAGCTCCCATAATTCACCATGGTGGCTCAGCAAGAGGAGAAACTTTAATGCATCATGTGAAAAACAGTCTAGCCAGAGAGCCTGTCCTGTAGAGGAGAATGGGGGCATGAGGCACCATGATGGCATTTCCTAATTTAAATTTTCAGTTCTCAGCTAGAAGTTCTTGCTGTTCACCAGTCTTCCCCTCCCTTCCCCCCTCCCCAAACAATGTCCCAAGAAGTCAAATTTCTGTGGAAAACTTTGATGAAAATTAAATTTTTCCAATTTTTTGTTGAATTTTCCCAAGGGTGTGTGGAGGCGGGTGTGTGTGTGGGGGTGTGTGCAGAATTCTGACCAGCTTTACTGCTCAGCTAGTGACCTCACAGAGAGTCATGAACCTTCACATCAGCCCAACAAGAAAGAGGTGGGGAGCTGGTGACATTACATAAGCTTTGAAGGATGAATCGCAGCCTGTTGCTGTACTTTGTATGGGACAAACCTGTACTGTAGTAAGGCAATCAGGAGTATGGGGACAACAGAAAATCGTCCTTTGTGGATTAGAATTCCACGTAGATGTAGGAGCTCAGGATTTGGCCCTTATCCACAGCCTAATCTCCATGGATTTTCCTTCCTGAGTTGTCTCCTGCACTGGGGGAGAAGCAGGGTTTCCACTCTTTGTGGGACGGGGCGTGGAGCTGGCCTGCACATCCTGTGGCTCCCAGGCAATGGGATACTTGGGCTGTTTGGAAGCTCTGTGCCCCTGGTGCTTCCTTACTCCCAGCTTTCTGGTACCCAAAGCCATGCTGACACAGGGCTCATGCAGTCAGTGGTTGCCCTTGGTGCTCCTCTTAAAAGGAAGTCCCAGTAGCTGGTGATCAATGATAATACCGATGGGCTAGTATTTTTCAATGAAAAAAATCTGTGGGGGCAGTGAGGCGACAATGTGAGTCCCTCTGTTCACTTGTTTCCTTCTCAGGTCCTTCGACGTCAGAGAAAGTCCTTGGGAGATCTGGAAAATGAGGCTGTGGAGACAGCCAAATCCCCTTCCTATGGAGGAGAGGGGTGATTTGTGTGTAGGCCTCTAGGGAATGATTAGGCCCTCTCTTACTCAGCTGTTTCTCAGGTAAAGATCCACTGGAGTTCAGTGAGTTTTGCCTGAGCAAAGACTGAATAAGGCTTTGGGTTATAATCATTTTAAAGTGAGACCATGGAGTACGGCTGGTGGGATTCTGTTGATTCACTTTCAAATAAGAGACAGGAAATGCTACCAACTGTTCTCTCCCTCCCTCCCCCAACACCATTAAAGAATGAGGCACAAAGAGGCAGCCAGTAATATTTTGACTGTATTTCAAAGTTGCTGATTGTAAACAAACTTTGTTGAAGAAATAAAATCACATGACAAGATTTCAGTGATACTATAAATCCATTTTGTTGTTGTTGTTGCCACACTTCACATTTTGGAACTCAGAATTTAGCTCATGGTGTACAAAATTTGTAAAAACTTATTGCAAGCGTGCCTTTGTGTAGAACAAAAACCATTGTCACAAAAATAGTTTCCCGCCACACTGAGAAATGCAGCTGTGGGCCTTACCATGCATAGGGGCGCCACACACATTTTCTGAAAGATGTCTATTATAAAATTGCTCTGAGAAGTTTCAAACCAAAGAGAACAAACCACGCTGTACGTTTAATCAACGGTCTTTACAGTTTCAATAGAACTCTAGTTTTGGGAAGAAAATGGAAGTTTGCAACTAAAATGCAATCGTTTGTGAGCACAGACTGACAACAGTGGTGTATCAATTGCACTTACAGAACTACGGACTATCCTTGTGTTCTGTACAGTCATTTCATTTGATGGAATGTAAGTTGCACAGGTTAAAAAAACATACCAATAAAGAATTATAGCTTGTAGGACTCCCTTGAAGAATCTCTATTGTTCCCATTACTACAATGTTTATGTTACTCTTAACTCTCCTCTTCAAACTATCTTAAGACACTCAGTGGTGTTGTAACTCTGAAACCTATGGCCAATCTGCCTTTCTAGTCCAAACAGAGGCATCAAGTGCCACCCGATGGCTTCACTGTAGCTAGAGCAGCTGGATGCCTGGCTGTGTCAAAGATATGAAACCCTGGCTTTTCTATTTAAATATGGGGGTGAAAAGGGGGTTGGGAAAAGGCCACAACATAAAACAGAAGGGCAGGTAGTGGAGCTGAACAGCTGGGATCTCTCTGCACTCCCAGCCTCTAATCCTGTCATCTCTCTTCCAAATGCAGCCATGTGCTGCTCATATTACTTTTCGCATCACTATTTCTGGATTTTATTGATGATTTCCCCATACAGGGAGCCAGATTCATGCCAGATGTAACTCCATCATTGACATCAGTAGCCCTACGACAGGCGATGAGTTAGGCCTAACACTTTTAGTGTGCCTTTTTTTCCCCTTTAATAGCCAACATCTCTTCTCACTCTACTAATATATTTTTACCTCTGTATTCCCCCTACCAGATTCAAAGTTAGCTGGTAAATTGGAGAGTATGACCCAAGAATAACTAAACCAAGTTGTAAAATTAATTCCAATTGAATAATCAGTCACCTGCAACTTGTTTACCATCAAATAAGTAACTTCCCTCAGTGTTGTGGTGAGGTGTGAGCTCTTCATTAGTCACTTTTTGCACATACTTGGACACCGATTAATTGGAGGACAATACCACAAAGTTACTTTGACAGCAAGTGGGTTGGGATTTGGGATAGATGACCCTAGTGTGTCTGACCTCCAACTTGACTGTCTTGAGGCTTTTTGTTCTTTGCCCTTTGAGACCAGTGAACACAGGACAAAATGCTCTGTGTAAAACTGTTTGTCCAGGAGGAGTCTGAACACTCTCACATGTGGAGATAGATGCAGCAGAAATGTTGAACCTCTGAGTCCCCTTTCCTCACTCAAGAGTTAGATAGTTACGTGGTCTTGGAATACTCCGTTCTTCATCTGCCCCCGGCCTCTCACTGGGCTCATCTGTCCTGCTGTCCTTGTAGGACTGAGAGTGGCTCCTAGAGCACCTGTCATGGCCAGGACATGGCGTGGGTTTGAATGTCACTAGGCATCCTTCCACCACCTGCTAATCAAGGAAGCTTGGAATCCCAACACTGATCTCTCCCATTCCTTGTTCCCTTCACCAGTTACCATGTCCCCCTTTAGACCAGCAAGCTCCAGGAGTTAGATTTCTTACCTCTACAATCAGGCTGTACATCCCAATCCCATACTTCTTAACAAAGGGCCATGTTCGCAGTAACACTAAACGAGTACTTCTGCAGAGTGATGTTTACATTGTGACATTTTGACACTACACATTGTATGAACCACCTTGACATCTAATACAAGCAGTTATTACTCCATAAGAGTGCTATTGATATATTACCTTTTTGATCTTATGATAGTTTCAGTAGAGCTGCTGAGGACTGAATGGGGGTACAACAGACTATGACAAGGTCCCATCTGGCAGCAGTCACATTTATGGAAAATATTGCCTCAAAAAGTGCACTGGTGGATTTGATACCTCTGATATCTGTCTTGGGAAGCACTGTTGGGGCTTCCCAGTGACTGCAATAGGTACAGTCTTTGCCAAAAAAAAAAAAAAAAAATTAAAATATCAAAGTAAAATGGTATCATTTGCAAAGTAATAAAAACATTAGATGGTCAACTCTGTCTGACCTCTCGCCTTCCAGAATGAACTACAGCTTAGAGAGGTGTAGACCAAGAACTAGTAGGATTTAATGTGATCCAAGAGCATATAAACAGCTGAAATTAAGAAAATAAAGATAGACTTTTCTTAATCAGGAAAAGCTTCCAAAGGGAGCTCTGTTAGCATACAGACCAGTTTCCCAAGCAACATGGAGGAAACCTGACAGACAGGAACACTTTAAAATTAGATCAGCTAAAGCGCACCAATTCTGCACTGTTCCCCAAGGACTAAATCAGGGGTGGCCAACCTGAGCCTGAGAAGGAGCCAGAATTTGCCAATGTACATTGCCAAAGAGCCGTAGTAATATGTCAGCAGCCCCCCATCAGCGCCCAGCGCCTCCCACCCACCAGCAGCCCTGCCGATCAGCGCCTCCCCCTCAATCAGTTCTTTCAGGAGGCTCGGGGGGGGGGGGGAGTAGCGAGGGCATGGTAGGCTCAGGGGAGGGGGCGGGATGGGGTGGAGTGGGGGTAGGGCCTGTGGCAGAGCCAAGGATTGAGCAGTGAGCACCCCCCCCCCATCCCGGCACATTGGAAAGTTGGCGCCTGTAGCTCCAGCCCTGGAGTCTGTGCCTATACAAGGAACCACATGTGGCTCCAGAGCCACGGGTTGGCCACCCCTGGACTAGATGATCTAACAGGGCCTTTCCATCTCTAGTTTTTAATGAGCCTTTGAACAAAAAACAGGGGGGGTTGAGGGTAACCTTACATCGTAACCTAGACAAGGAGGAACGTAGTAAGAAGAACTGTAAATACGATTACATTTGAGCAGATGATAGAAGGATATTTGCAAAGATCCCTATTCAAAGGCAGGCCAAATATATACATATTTTAAGCTACAACAAAGCTGCTTTGCTCTGTAAATGTTGTTGGCTTTCTCTTTGGAGCTCAGACTTAGATGAGCATTTGGCTCCATGGGAATTCCATAGCAGAGAAGGATGGGAAATCTATTTAACCTAGACTTTTTTTATTTTTTACTAGAGATAATTGTTAGTAACTGTTTCTCTTATTGGCTGGGTTGCACTACATTGTATGTTGTTCTCTGAATTACAGACCCTCTGTCTCCCTGCTCTGGGCTCCCCCAATCAAGTCCATAGGTCTCGTCTAAAGCTCACTGAATTCAATGGGAATCTTTCCAGTGACTGCAGTGGGCTTTGGCGGAGGCTCACAATGCATTGTGAGAAATGAAATTAGTGAGGTGACTGAATCATGTTGTCTCTACTCCAAAGGGGAAGGCTGGTCTTAAGTTCCTTTCATTTATTTTTCTAGTATAGAAAAATACATCTAGTTTGACCTCTGGGCCTAGAATAAAAACTATAAATTTCTAAAAAAATCACACGCACTCCTAAGGACTGGGAGTTGGGAGAATCAAGTCCACTTCCCAGCTCTACCACAGACTTTCTGGAGTGACCTTGGGTAAATCACTTACCCTCTCTGTGTCTGTTTCCCCATTTGTAAATGGGGAATGTTGATACTTCCTGCCCCCTTCGCAGGGGTATAGTGAGGGGCTAATTAATGTTCATATTCTAAAGCACTTCAAGATCCTTAGATGGAAGACATTATAGAAGTGCAAAATGTTATTACAGTGCAGTGTATTCCCGAAACCACCACTAAAATCAGCTCCTGACGTGACATATACCTAAAGGAAGCATAGAATTGCCCTAACAGAGGCCTCATTACCTGCCAACTCAAGAAAGCACCCATTAGGTAGCTGTTAGAAGAACAAACCTCTGTTATAAAAGGAACAAAGTAAGGGTTGCTGGAGGTCAGGAATGAAAATGCTGGTTCTGATTCAGTGCCCTTTGTGTAACTGTGGAAACAGAGAAATGTCTCTCTTTTTTGTGAGATGTATAAGAACCCAAAAATGATATCGCTGAATCAATTATTTAGTGACACTGAGAAATCTGGGTTCTTAAAATATCTGTTAATGAAAAAGAAATAGAGGCAGGGATTAAGAGAGATGCTTAGAGAGAACATAGCCAGAACTACTGAGCAAAAAGGGAAACAGGAGAGATGTCTCTTTAAATCATTCCCTTTCTTTTCAAGTGCACAAATGGGCTAAGATAAAAAGCTCAGGGTCAGAGTTCCAGGGAGTCCTTACAATAGTTTTCCACGGTGGAGCAAACTATAATACAACACTATTTGACACTGGCTTTTAGCTTCAGTGAATGTTATATAAATGTTTCACACCATAATGAACCTTTTTTCAAATACATGTCTTGACAGGACATGAAAACTCCTTGGAAGAGGTGCTGTGCATAGAATATTGTCTGCATATTGCACTGTCTCACTTTAATTCTTTGAAGCAGTCTGCATGCTGTGGTGAACAAAGAATTGCCAATGCTAGGAATTGTATACTGAATGAAAACAAATGTAACAGAAGAGGGACAACTTTCCCTCCCCCCATCTGCTCCACTTTCAATGTCCCCTTTCTCAGAGGTAGAGAGAAGCTGATCTCAGGTAGTTGGCATTTCCCTCAGTTTTTAATTAATGCTGAGCTTTAAGGTCTTTAACCAGAATGGCTTGAGGATACTTAACCATATTCAATCTGATGGTACAAGCCATCACACGAACCATGTTTCCGCATTGTCATTGGCATCCATGCTCATACAAGGTTGTCATCAACAGTGTTCTTGCAATCCTCTGACACTTAGCCCTTTGCTTTTATTGACTTCTGAAACGAAGGAACAGCCACGTATTTCTGTGGTTGGGTGGGGGAAATCACAAAATCTAATATACAGCAAGGGAATGACTAAAGACTGAGGTCTGAACTGCTGTCGACACTAAATTGTTTTAACCAAGAAAAGGTTTTTGTAATATTTTAAAGAGAAATTGCGAGATGCTTTTTAACAACAACAACAAAACCAAACCCCACAATATCCCCCATCCTTCCTCCTTCCAGATAAATATAATGGGAAAGATATAGTGGATCACAGTCATTTTAGTGGCACAGGCTAAGTTTTACTTTGGTGAATTTTGCTTATAGGCTGTGAAACCCAGTTTTGAGTCATTTTATATAGGGTGGGGTGGGTTGTGTGGTGTTTTTGCTTGTTCTTTTATTGAATTTCTAGGCATCTTAAGGAAGCCAGTTCAAGGTTGTAGGAGACACTTGGGGGAGGGGGTGGGGGACTGAAACTCATTGCAAAGCAATACTTTGTTTCTGTCTCAGTTCTTCTCCTTTGCGCGGGAGGGGGAAAAAAGCATCTTCCCTATAATAATAATAATAATCAGCCAGCCACTGTGTAATCGACCTGTCAACACCAAAACAAGGGAGAACTACTCAGGAGCCAATCCCTGAGGTAAAACTAGGACCTGGTAAAATTTTAGCTCACGCAATCTGTATGGTGAGCAGAACAAACCAGTGGGAAACTATTTTCCAACTATTTATTTATGTATGTATTTATTTATTTTAAAAAGCAGTTGCTGTAGTAGATGGGCCTGATCCACTGATATCACAGAAAAGACTGGAAAATGGTTTTGCATCAGACCCTATGTTAGGGCCAAGTGCTGAGAGAACAGGTGTAACACATCTAGTTGGTCTGGGGCTTACTCCTATAAAATGTCCTCCTATGAGGTGAGGAAAGCCCTTAGCTACCATTGATATCAGTTTCAGAGTAGCAGCCGTGTTAGTCTGTATCCGCAAAAAGAAGAACAGGAGTACTTGTGGCACCTTAGAGACTAACAAATTTATTAGAGCATAAGCTTTCGTGGACTACAACCCACTTCTTTGGATGCATCCAAAGATGCCTTCTTTGGATGCATTCGCTGTAGTCCACGAAAGCTTATGCTCTAATAAATTTGTTAGTCTCTAAGGTGCCACAAGTACTCCTGTTCTTCTTTTTGCGGATACAGACTAACACGGCTGCTACTCTGAAAC